>NC_135975.1:3819132-3834132 GCF_053455715.1 Rhinoraja longicauda
GAAATCACTCAGAGGTTCCCTCTCCTCTGTCCATCCCCTGGACTGCAGTGCATCGTCCAGAAGGCTCAAACTCTGGGAAGAGAGACTAGAGAAATCTCCGGAAGGCAATCGATCCCTCTGAGAAACTCCCACCAGGTTCCGACCAACTGTGGATAACCTGGCGCCGTCTCACCAGACTGAGTTACGGGAGCCGCAACCTTCCCCCAACTGCGCACGCGTGGTCCGGCGGCCATCTTACTTAAGTATTAGATCATCGGGGCCCAACTGCACAGGCGCGGACCCGTTTGTTCTGCGCACACGCAGATCCGGCGGCCATTTTACGTAAGTATTAGATCAACGGGCCCCAACTGCACAGGCGTGGCACCATTGGGGGTTCCCACTGTGATGTTGAACACACGGACCCATTGGGTTCCCACTGTGACGTCCTGGGCAGGGCAAGTGGAAAAGGGATTTATTAAAGATTAAAAAGTGTTTTATTAAAATTTAAAAAGTGAAAAACGTTTAAAATATAACAACCACTTGAACCACAGGGCAATGTGGTCCTGAAATTGTTGCGCTTTCGGGTACATACAAATATATATATACTTACAAACAAGATGAGTGTTTTAGACAGACATATAGATTAACTATAAGACACCACAGTGGCGCTGGGGTCTTACAGCGCTACAGCGCCGGAGACCCGGGTTCGATCCTGTCTGTGGGTGCAGCACACTCTCCTCCCTCCCTCGTCCCCCCCCCTCACTCCACCCCCCCTCCCCCTACCCTACCGCTCCCTCCACGCCCCCTCCCCCTCCCCCCTTCTCCTCCCCCCTTCCCTTCCCCATCCCCTCCCCCCCCCACTCCATCCCCCTCAACCCCCCTTATCCTCCTACCCCCCTCCCTCCAGCCCCCTCCCTCCCTCCCCCTCCCTGGGAGATAGATTTAAACTTTAAAATGTGAATAACTTTAAAAATATAACACCGATTTCAATGAGACTTCTTCCATTAGCACCAAAGGGACGTCGGTGAGTAAGGTGGGCTTAAAATTGTCGCGCTATCGTGTACCGTTTTGGCTCTGGTTCAGGGACAAACAAACAAACAAACGAGAGTTTTAGTGTATAGATATAGATTAACTACAAAGCATCACGGTGGCACTGCGGTCTTACAGCGCTACAGCGCCAGAGACCCGGGTTCGATCCTGTCTGCGGGCGCTGTCTGTACAGAGTTTGTACGTTCTCCCTTTGACCACGTGGTTTTTCTCCAGGATCGCCGGTTTCCTCCCACACTCCAAAGACGTGCAGGTTTGTAGGTTAATTGGCTTTGGTATAAATGTACATTGTGTGTAGGATAGTGTTAGTGTGCGGGGATCGCCGGTCGGTGCGTACTCGGTGGGCCGAAGGGCCTGTTTCCGCGCCGTATCTCTAAACTAAACAAAAATTTTCAGCGAAGGGTAAATATCCTACGATATGTCAGGAACTGTTCTATTTATTTTCATTAACTGCTTTCCCAGTTGAAAGGAGTCTCTCTGGAAAGGTTCTTTTTTTAAACCATTGTTTATGAACAGGTCATCCATCTTTTCTCTACGCTAAAGCCACGCCCTCTTTATCTCGAAGACAAACTTGCTCCAAAGAAAAGTGTGAGATTCAAAACAAAAATACTGAACAATGCAGGTATTCAATCCTTCAAGGCTGTTCCCTCCACGTACAATTTTATCTATAGGTTCTTTATAGGTCATTCCTCATCTCCCGAGAAAATGCTTTCCTTCAATATCAACTTAATCTTACTGCCTGCGCTATTCAACTCGAGCTTGTTGTTTTGTTTTTGCTAGAGTTGCCCTTGTGAGCAAAGCAGACAAGCCAACTAAAGAACATTTGATCATCTCTGATTAAATTCTCTTGTCCATTTTTCTGGTTGTCAACTAATCAGTGTGATTAGTTTAGATTAGTTTCGATTAGAGATGCGGGGCAAGAATAGGCCCCACCGAGTCCGCACCGACCAGCGATCCCCGCACGCTATCACTACCCTATATTTATACCAAGCCAATTAACCTACAAACCTGAAGATGGACACAAACTGCTAGAGTAACGCAGCGGGACAGGCAGCATCTCTGGAGAGAAGGAATGGGTGACATTTCATCTGCCTGTTCCGCTGAGTTACTCCAGCATTTTGTGTGTACCTTTGGCTTAAACCAGCATCTGCAGTTCCTTCCTACAACTAATAAACCAGAGGAAACAGGTCACGGGGAGAATGTACAAACTCCGTACAGACAGCCACCCGTAGTCAATGTCGAACCCGGGTCTCTGGCGCTGTGAGGCAGTAGTCTACCACTGCGCCACCGTGCCGCCCACAGTGATATGAACTAAACAAAGGACACTGTGTGCTGAAGTAACCCAACAAGTCAAGCTGTATCTCTGGAGGACTGCACCCAGCTTTCTCCAGGTGCTCCGGTCTCCTCCCGAATTCTGCTCCTAGAACTTATGTACTTGTGAACTAGTATTGTGTACAGGCGACACAGTGGCGCAGCGGTAGAGTTGCTGCATCACAGCGCCAGAGACCCGGGATCGATCCTGTACGGAGTTTGTACGTTCTCCCCGTGACCTGCGCGGGTTTTCTCCGAGATCTTCGGTTTCCTCCCACACTCCAGACACGTGCAGGTTTGTAGGTTAATTGGCTTGGGTTTGTATACTTGGTATAATGGTAAATTGTCCCTAGTGTGTGTAGGATAGCGTTAATGTGCAGGGATTGCTGGTCTCGGTACGGACTCGGTGGGACGAAGGGCCTGTTTCCGCGCTGCATCTCTAATCTCTAAACTAAACTAAGCATCCAAACGGCTCTTCATTAAACCACAGCAAGTGTTTTAATGTTATTTGACAGCAGGGGAGAAGCAAATTGGATTTGATTGCTGGCATTAAATGTGTATGTTGAGTGTGGAGGGGGCTTAATGAGCGCGTGAGGAAGAATATATATTAATTTCAAGGGAGAATACAGCACAGAAACACATCCTCCAGTCCCACTCATCCATGTCGACCAAGGTTCCCCAACTAAGCCTGTCCCATTTGCTCCTGCTGTTTGTACGGAATTTGTACGTTCTCCCAGTGACTGCGTGGGTTTTCTTCGGGTGCTCCAGTTTCATCCCACATTTCAAAGACGTGCAGGTTTGGAGGTTAATTGGCTTCTGTAAATTGTCCCTAGTGTGTGTAGGATAGTGCTGATAGGTAGGTGATCGCTGGTCGGTGCAGACCTGGTGTGCCGAAGGGCCTGTTTCCACGCTGTACCTCTGAAGTCTAAACTCAGTGCTCAAGTTTTATCTAATTACTAGATCAAGTGGACCCGTTGGGCCCAAACCTCTTCTGCATTGGTGCAGCACCCTCTCCTACCCCCTCCCTCCCCTTCCCCTCCCCCTCCCCACCCCCTCCCCTCCCCACTCCCTCCCCTCCCCCCTCCCCCTCCCCTCCCTCCCCCTCCCCTTACCCCCTCCCTCTCCACTCCCCACTTCCCCTTCCCCCTCTCCATCCCCCTCAACCCCCCCTTATCCACATCCCTCACCCCTCCCTCCCTCCCTCCCCCTCCCCCTCCCTCCCCTCCCCTCCCCTCCCCCTCCCCCTCCCTCCCCTCCCCTCCCCCTCCCCACTCCCTCCCCTCCCCCCTCCCCTTACCCCCTCCCTCTCCACTCCCCACTTCCCCTTCCCCCTCTCCATCCCCCTCAACCCCCCCTTATCCACATCCCTCACCCCTCCCTCCCTCCCTCCCCCTCCCCCTCCCTCCCCTCCCCTCCCCCTCCCCTCCCCCCTCCCCCTCCCCTCCCCTCCCCACTCCCTCCCCCTCCCCTTACCCCCTCCCTCTCCACTCCCCACTTCCCCTTCCCCCTCTCCATCCCCCTCAACCCCCCCTTATCCACATCCCTCCCCCTCCCTCCCTCCCTCCCCCCCACCTCCCTCCCCCCTCCATCCCTCCCTCCCTCCTCCCTCCTCTAGGAGATAGATTTAAACTTTAAAATGGGAATAACCTTAAAAATATAACACCTATTACCATTAAAGTGATGACGGTGAGTAAGGTGGGCCTAAAATTGTCGCGCTATCGTGTACCGTTTTGGCTCCAGTTCGATCACAAATAAACAAACAGACGAGAGTTTTAGTGTATAGATGAGATCAATCTCATGTCCTCAACTCAACCCTCAAACATATCTTTGAATATTTCCAACCAATATGTTGCATGTTACGAACACATGTTACGAACATATGTTACGAGTATGTTACGAACACATTTCCGCCCCAACTAACCATTTTCCAAATGTCTCAGTTCATCCACATCCAGCTCAATAGTTCAATGGTTCATTGCTGCTTTTAGTGTCACATGTGCAAAGTGCAAACGCAGAGTGAGATTCTATTCTTACAAACAGTCCAGTCGAGTATTACCGCACCCAGGCACATCCCCGACCAGCAAGTGTACAGAAATAGTCCACTGATCCCGCGTGCAAGAGATGGCGCATTTAGCGCCATTTTCCAAGGCCAGCCCGGGGTCCAGTTGTTATGAGCAGTGCCCGATCCAGGCAAGCCCCAGGCTGCTGCTGGGCCTCCAGCCGTCGCCTTCCCTTGGACCGACCAGTGAACCCACGTCCCTCTCCTCTCCTCGTCCGTCTCCGGTGGGGGGTGGTAGCATCCCACAGCCGACCTGGAGGGGCGCGGTTGGTGGATGGGCCAGACCCCGGTTTCCACTCCTCTCCTCCAGCCTCACTCCTCGGCCGTCACGTCAAGTCCTCCGTCGTCACTGGCTCCTTCCCCCCGCTGATCTTCGAGGGATGAGCAAGGGCCGCAGCGGTAGAGTTGCCGCCTTACAGCGAATGCAGCGCCGGAGACCCGGGTTCGATCCCAACCACGGGCGCCGTCTGTACGGAGTTTGCACGTTCTCCCCGTGACCTGCGTGGGTTTTCTCCGAGATCTCCGGTTTCCTCCCACACTCCAAAGATGTGCAGGTTTGTAGGTTAATTGGCTGGGTAAATGTAAAAAATGTCCCTAGTGGGTGTAGGATAGTGTTAATGGTCGGCGCGGACCCGGTGGGACGAAGGGCCGGTTTCCGCGCTTTATCTCTAAACTAAACTAAAAACTAAACTCAGCTGGTCAGGCAGAAACTGTGGAGAGAAATGGACAGGCGGACATTTTGGGTCGAGACCCTTCTTCATAAGGTCAGAAGCGATAGGAACAAACATAGAAACATAGAAAACAGGTGCAGGAGTAGGCCATTTGGCCCTTCGAGTCTACATCGTCATTCTATATGATCATGGCTGATCATCCAAAATCAGTACCCCATTCCTGCTTTCTCTCCACATCCCTTGATTCCATTAGCCCTAAGAGATAAATCTAACTCTCTCTCGAATGCATCCAGGGAATTGGTCTCCCCTGCCTTCTGTGGCAGAGAATTCCACAGATTGACAACTCTCTGGGTGAAAATGTTTTTCCTCGTCTCAGTCTTAAATGACCTTCCCCCTTATTCTTAAACTGTGACCCCTGGTTCTGGACTCCCCCAACATCGGGAACATGTTTCCTGCATCTGGCCTGTCCAATCGCTTAAGAATTTTGTATGTTTCTATAAGATCCTCTCTCAGCCTTCTAAATTCCAGTGAATACAAGCCCAGTCGACCCATTCTTTGGAGTAGAATTAGGCCATTCGGCCCATCAAGTCTACTCCGCCATTCAATCATGGCTGATCTATCTCTCCCACCTAACCCCATTCTCCTGCCTTCTCCCCATAACCCCTGACACTCTGTACTAATTAATCATTCTTCTGACAATTTGGAAGCTTGGAAAAATGAGGGAGGGATTTTTATGCCTATCGTTACATCTTCCCCCCTCCCCCCCGAAAATTAACCCTCTTCAGAAAAAATCCACCCCCATTCTGACCATTTGATTCTGGAGGGTTCTCATCTACTGCTCTGCCACTTTAGCATCCATCTCTGTACCCACCCTCTCAATTACATTGTGAACAGGCTCGATGCTTTAAACATGACCTCTGTGCCACTTCCAGCCCACGCGAATACCAAACAAAGTACTCAATCGCTCCATCTGAATCAACCACATCCAGCCCTGCAGGGGAATATCACACCACAAGTATCCTTTCTTTCTACTCGAGATGGTTTCGTTTAGTTGAGAGAACAGGCCCTTCGGCCCACCGAGTCCGCGCCGACCAGCGATCCTCGCACACTAACACTATCCTACACACACGAGGGACAATTTACATTTATACCAAGCCAATTAACCTACAAACCTGTACGTCTTTGGAGTGTGGGAGGAAACCGAAGATCTCGGAGAAAACTCACGCGGTCACAGGGAGAACGTACAAACTCCGTACAGACGGCGCCCGTAGTCGGGATGGAACCCGCGTGTAATCGCTATAAAAACAACTCTATCGCTGCGCCAGCGTGCCGCTCGGAGATACGTGAGGCACTATTATTCCATTGAATCTATCAAGAACTAGTAGGCATAGGTTTGAGCTGAGAAGTGAAAGATTTAGACTTTATACTTTAGAGATACAGCGTGGAAGTAGGCTGGAAGCAGATGCTTCAGGCAGCATCTCTGGAGAATGGTTAGCTGGTGTTTCGGGTCGGGACCCAGTTCAATTCAGTTTAGTTTATTGTCACGTGTACCGAGGTACAGTGAAAAGCCTTTATTGCGTGATGACCAGTCAACAGAAAGACAATACACGATTACAATCAAGCCATTTACAAAGTTATAGATACATGATAATGTTTAGTGCAAGGTAAAGCCAGTAAAGTCCGATCAAAGATGGCCCAAGGGTCATCAATTTTGGTTGTGGTAGGATGGTTCAGAGGTAGGACTCTTCTACGGACTGAGGAAAGATCTCGACCTGAAACGTCGCCCATCTATGTCCTCCAGTGACGCTGCCTGACCCGCCGAGTTTAGTTTAGATTAGTTTAGTTTAAAGATACAGCGCGGAAACAGGCCCTTCGGCCCACCAGGTCCGCACCGACCAGCGCTCCCCGCATATTAACACTACCCAACACACACACAAGGGACATTTATTCCAAGCCAATTAACCTGCAAACCTGCACGTCTTTGGAGCGTGGGAGGAAACCGAAGATCTCGGGGTAAAACCCACGCAGGAACGTACAAACTCCGTATGGTCAGCACCCGTTGTCGGGATCGAACCCGGATCGTCGGCGCCGCAAGCGCTGTAAGGCGGCAACTCTACCCGCTGCGCCACCGCGCCACCCCAAAACTCCAGCTCTTTGAGTTTTGCTTAGAACGAGAGTCAATGATTTAAAAAAAAAATTTTTTTTTCAATAGGTGCAGGAGGAGGCCATTCAGCCCTTCGAGCCAGCACCGCCATTCAATGCGATCATGGCTGATCACTCTCAATCAGTACCCCGTTCCTGCCTTCTCCCCATACCCCCTCACTCCGCTATCCTTAAGAGCTCTATCCAGCTCTCTCTTGAAAGCATCCAACGAACTGGCCTCCACTGCCTTCTGAGGCAGAGAATTCCACACCTTCACCACTCTCTGACTGAAAAAGTTCTTCCTCATCTCCGTTCTAAATGGCCTACCCCTTATTCTTAAACTGTGGCCCCTTGTTCTGGACTCCCCCAACATTGGGAACATGTTTCCTGCCTCTAATGTGTCCAATCCCCTAATTATCTTATATGTTTCAATAAGATCCCCTCTCATCCTTCTAAATTCCAGTGAATACAAGCCCAATCGCTCCAGCCTTTCAACATACGACAGTCCCGCCATTCCGGGAATTAACCTAGTGAACCTACGCTGCACGACCTCCATAGCAAGAATATCCTTCCTCAAATTTGGAGACCAAAACTGCACACAGTACTCCAGGTGCGGTCTCACCAGGGCCCGGTACAACTGTAGAAGGACCTCTTTGCTCCTATACTCAACTCCTCTTGTTACGAAGGCCAACATTCCATTGGCTTTCTTCACTGCCTGCTGAACCTGCATGCTTCCTTTCATTGACTGATGCACTAGGACACCCAGATCTCGTTGAACTCCCCCTCCTCCTAACTTGACACCATTCATATAATAATCTGCCTTTCTATTCTTACTTCCAAAGTGAATAACCTCACACTTATCTACATTAAACTGCATCTGCCATGGATCCGCCCACTCACACAACCTGTCCAAGTCACCCTGCAGCCTTATTGCATCTTCTTCACAATTCACACTACCCCCCAGCTTAGTATCATCTGCAAATTTGCTAATGGTACTTTTAATCCCTTCGTCTAAGTCATTAATGTATATTGTAAATAGCTGGGGTCCCAGCACCGAACCTTGCGGTACCCCACTGGTCACTGCCTGCCATTCCGAAAGGGCCCCATTTAGCCCCACTCTTTGCTTTCTGTCTGTCAACCAATTTTCTATCCATGTCAGTACCCTACCCCCAATACCATGTGCCCTAATTTTGCCCACTAATCTCCTATGTGGGTCCTTGTCGAAGGCTTTCTGAAAGTCGAGGTACACCACATCCACTGACTCTCCCCTGTCAATTTTCCTAGTTACATCCTCAAAAAATTCCAGTAGATTTGTCAAGCATGATTTCCCCTTCGTAAATCCATGCTGACTCGGAATGATCCCGTTACTGCTATCCAAATGCTCAGCAATTTCGTCTTTTATAATTGACTCCAGCATCTTCCCCACCACTGATGTCAGACTAACTGGTCTATAATTACCCGTTTTCTCTCTCCCTCCTTTCTTAAAAAGTGGGATAACATTTGCTATCCTCCAATCCACAGGAACTGATCCTGAATCCATAGAACATTGAAAAAGTATCTCCAATGCTTCCACTATTTCTAGAGCCACCTCCTTAAGTACCCTGCGATGCAGACCATCAGGCCCTGGGGATTTATCAGCCTTCAGTCCCATCAGTCTACCCAAAACCATTTCCTGCCTAATGTGGATTTCCTTCAGTTCCTCCATCACCCTAGGTTCTCCGGCCCCTAGAACATTTGGGAGATTGTGTGTATCTTCCTCAGTGAAGACAGATCCAAAGTAACGGTTTAACTCGTCTGCCATTTCTTTGTTCCCCATAATAAATTCCCCCGTTTCTGTCTTCAAGGGACCCACATTTGCCTTGACTATTTTTTTCCTCTTCACGTACCTAAAAAAACTTTTGCTATCCTCCTTTATATTATTGGCTAGTTTACCCTCGTACCTCATCTTTTCTCCCCGTATTGCCTTTTTAGTTAACTTTTGTTGCTCTTTAAAAGAGTCCCAATCCTCTGTCTTCCCACCCTTCTTTGCTATGTTATACTTCCTCTCCTTAATTTTTATGCTGTCCCTGACTTCCCTTGTCAGCCACAGGTGTCTCTTACTCCCCTTAGAGTCTTTCCACCTCTTTGGAATAAATTGATCCTGCAACCTCTGCTTTATTCCCAGGAATACCTGCCATTGCTGTTCTACCGTCTTCCCTGCTAGGGCCTCCTTCCAGTCAAGTTTGGCCAGCTCCTGCCTCATGCCTCTGTAATCCCCTTTGCTATACTGTAATACCGACACTTCCGATTTTCCCTTCTGCCTTTCCATTTGCAGAGTAAAACTTATCATGTTGTGATCACTGCCTCCTAATGGCTCTTTTACCTCTAGTCCCCTTTTCAGATCAGGATCATTACACAACACTAAATCCAGAATTGCCTTCTCCCTGGTAGGCTCCAGTACAAGCTGTTCTAAGAATCCATCTCGAAGGCACTCTACAAACTCTCTTTCCTGGGGTCCATTTCTAACCTGATTTTCCCAGTCTACCTGCATGTTGAAATCTCCCATAACCACCGTAGCATTACATTTTTGACACGCCAATTTTATCTCCTGATTCAACTTGCACCCTATGTCGAGGCTACTGTTTGGGGGCCTATAGATAACTCCCATTAGGGTCTTTTTACCCTTACAATTCCTCATTTCTATCCATACTGATTCAACATCTCCTGATTCTATGTCACCCCTTGCAAGGGAATGAATATCATTCCTTACCATCAGAGCAACCCCACCCCCTCTGCCCACCTGTCTGTCTTTTCTATACGTTGTGTACCCCTGAATATTCAGTTCCCAGCCCTGGTCCTCTTGTAGCCATGTCTCAGTGATCCCTACAACATCATACTTGCCCATGACTAACTGAGCCTCAAGCTCATCCACTTTATTTTTTATACTACGTGCATTTAAGATGGTTTCAGATGTTGCAAAGAGGAACAGATTGTTCATGCATATGCTTGCAGATGGCCCCCAGACTGTGGGCAGCACTGGTATCCTGGAGAGGTGCCTTCATCTCCTAACTCACATCAGTAGCCTGGCAGTGACCAGCGGGTGTTTAGGCAATGTGGCACCTCTCTGGATCCTGAAAGACCACCTGCTGCTTATTCCTGAGCCAGTTCTACTCTGCAGAGGGATCGTTGCGATCGCACTCGTCCAGAAGCTTCACGGTTGACTCATTCTCAAACAGATGGCACACTTTCTAATCCAGTGTGGAATGAAACCAAACAGCTCTGAGAGTTTTGAAGAGAAATCATTTTGGCACAAACAACATCATCTGGTTACATCAAACATATTTGCCAGCTAAGCTTTCTCCAACACTTGAGCACATGAAACATCAAAAACCTGTTAGTATGTTTCTCCTGTGTGGAGTATGATTTCCTCCCCCCTCCTTTCTTCATGGGGCTAAGAAGATGCACAGAGTCTCTTGCCCAGAGTAGGGGAATCGAGGACCAGAGGACATGGGTTCAAGGTGAAGGTGAAATAATTTAATAGGAATCCGAGGGGTATTTTTTTTCACACAGAGGGTGGTGGGTATATGGAACGAGCTGCCAGAGGAGGTAGCTGAGGCTGGGACTATCCCATCTTTTAAGAAACAGTTGGACAGGAACATGGATAGGACAGGTTTGGAGGGATATGGACCAAGCGTAGGCAGGTGGGACTAGTGTAGCTAGGACATGTTTGCCGGTGTGGGAAAGTTGGGCCGAAGGGCCTGTTTCCACACTATCACTCTGTGACTCTAAGATTATAAATGTGGGTTGTTCCAGGGAAGGAGGTTGCTGACAGTGAACTCATAGGGTGGTACAGCATGGAAAGAGGCCCTTCGGCCCAACTTGCCCACACCGGCCAACATGTCCCATCTACACTAGTCCCACTTGCCTGCCTACTTGTCTTTTCAATGTACCTGTGTAACTGCTTCTAAAAAGTTGCGATAGTCTCTGCCTCAACTACCTCCTCCGGTATCTCGTTCCACACACCCACCACCCTTTGCGTGAAAAAGTTATCCCTCAGATTCTTGTAAATTCTTTCCCCCTTCACCTTAAACGTACAGTAGGTCCTCTGGTTCTCGATTCCTCCACTTAGGCAAGAGACTCTGTGCATCTACCCGATCTATTCCTCTCATGATTTTGCACACCTCTATAAGATCACCCCTCATCCTCCTGCGCTCCATGGAACAGAGTCCCAGCCTGCTCAACCTCTCCCTGTAGCTCAGGCCCTCGAGTCCTGGCACAATTCTAGTAAATCTTCTCTGCGCCCTTTTTAAAATTAACAACATCTTTCCTGTAACATGGTGCCCAGAACTGAACACAACTCACATATGTTTAAAATCTGCACCCCAAACTCTGAAATTGGCCTCCAAGCATGGGTTAAATATATCATCTGCAAACACAAGGAACATTTGCATTTTCCCCCTTACGAATAGATTGGCGAATTACTGATCACATCGAATAGTGAAAGGCTTGGATAGTGGATGTGGAGAGGATGTTTTCACTAGTGGGCGAGTCGAGGACCAGAAGTCACAGCCTCAGAATTAAAAGGACGTGCCGTTTGGAAATGAGGAGCAATTTCTTTTGTGAATTTGTGGAATTCATTGCCACAGATGGTTGTGAAGGCCAAGTCAGTGGATATTTTTAAGACGGGGATTGACATATTCTTGATCGGTACGGGTGTCAGGGGTTATGGGGAGAAGGCAGGAGAATGGGAAAGGGTTGAGAGGGAAAGAGGTTGAGAGGGAAAGATAGATCAGCCATGAATGAATGGCGGAATAGACCTGATGGGCCGAATGGCCTAATTCTGCACCAAGAAGGGTAGCGCGGTGGCGCAGCGGTAGAGTATCTGCGTTACAATGAATGCATGCGCCGGAGACCCGGGTTCGATCCCGACTACGGCCGCAGTCTGTACGGAGTTTGTACGTTCTCCCCGTGACCTGCGTGAGTTTTCTCCGAGATCTTCGATTTCCTCCGACACTCCAAAGACGTGCAGGTTTGTAGGTTAATTGGTTTGGAAAAAAATTGTCCCTAGTGTGCGTAGGACAGTGTTAATATGCGGGGATCGCTGGTCGGCACGGACCCGGTGGGCCGAAGGGCCTGTTTCCAGGCTGTATCTCTAAACTAAACTAGACTAAAGAAACTGTGAGATTATGAATGTATTAGATTTCACACACTGCCACAATGATTACTGTTCTAGAAAGAGATCACTGATCTAGGGCGGCACGGTGGCGCAGCGGTAGAGTTGCCAGGGACTCGGGTTTGATCCTGACTACGGGTGCTGTCTGTACGGAGTTTGTACGTTCTCCCCGTGACCTGCGTAGGTTTTCTACAGAATCATCGGTTTCCTCTCGCACTCCAAATACACATAGGTTAGTAAGTTAATTGGCTTGGTATAAGTGTCAATTGTCCCCAGTGTGTGTAGGATTGTGTTAGCGCGCGGGGAATCGCTGGTCGGCGCGGACTCGGTGGGCCGAAGGGCCTGTTTCCGCGCTGTATCTCCAAACTAAAAAAAATGAGTCTGAATACACGGGCTGACTGTGATGTCCTGTGATGTTAGAACGGAGAAGAGGAAAAACCTTTTCAGTCAGAGAGTTGTGAATCTGTGGAATTCTCTGCCTCAGAAGGCAGTGGAGGCCAATTCTCTGAATGCATTCAAGAGAGAGCTAGATAGAGCTCTTGAGGATAGCGGAGTCAGGGGGTATGGGGAGAAGGCAGGAACGGGGTACTGATTGAGAATGATCAGCCACGATCACATTGAATGGCGGTGCTGGCTCGAAGGGCCGAATGGCCTCCTCCTGCACCTATTGTCTGTTGTGCTTGGTACTGCGAGGATCCTGAGCCATCCTGCTGCACACGCACTCAGAACAGGCTAATGAAGAATTGTTGAGGGCACTTGTCCCCATGTAACCTGAACTGCACTCGATGTGCAAGTGGCCAATGCAGCTTTTGGGACCAATATGCGGGAAATATTTATTCTGGACGATGCCATCCTTCAGTTTTCTGCATCCACTCATCCTTAATAACTGGTAATGAAACACTCTCACTCCGTTTTCACGTACCATAATGGAAATCCACAATTTGGAGAGCTTTAGTTTAGTTTAGTTTTAATTTAGTTTAGAGATACAGCGCGGAAACAGGCCCTTCGGCCCACCGGGTCCGTGCCGACCAGCGATCCCCGCACACTGACACTATCCTACACACACTAGGGACAATTTTTACATTTACCAAGCCATTTAACCTACATACCTGTACGTCTTTAGTTTAGTTTAAAGAGACACAATAATGTCACATACATAGTGCCACAGACGACTGGGGAGTGCAAGTCAATGGATAGGTTTAAGTTGGAGATTGATGGATTCTTGGTGTCAGGGTTTATGGGGAGAAGGCAGGAGAATGGGGCTGAGAGGGAAAGATAGACCAGCCTTGATTGGATGGTGGAGTGGTCTTGATAAAGCTGAATGGCCTAATTCTGCCCCGAGAAATTGTGAACATCAACTTATACACCACGGAAACAGGCACTTCAGTGACCCCCGCACACTAACACTATCCTACAAACCTGCACGTCTTTGGAGTGTGGGAGGAAACCGGAGCACCCGGAGAAAACCCACGCAGGTCACGGGGAGAACGAACAAACTATATACACAGTACCCGTGGTCAGGATCGAACCCGGGTCTCTGGCGCTGAGAGGCAGCGACTCTACCGCTGTGCCACCGAGCTGAGGGATAATGTTACATCCAACTTTTGCATTTTGCTTATACAATGTAGTTAAGTGTGCATTTGCAGATATGCAGATTTAACAGTGATCTTACTGATTCTATTGTGTAGGAAGAAACTGGAGATGCTGGTTTATACCAAAGATATACCTCAGTGGGCTGAAAGGCCCATTACTGCGCTGCATAAATAATAATAATAAATGTAATAATAATAATACATTTATTTGTCATATGTAGGTTGGCACAGGGTCAACGGTACAATGAAATGTATTTGACAAGACAACGGGTCACCTCAGCAGTAATATTCCAAGGATTAAAAAATGACATTAGTGGTGGTAACAAGGAGATCGTCCGCCGTGCATGCCTGGCTCCCTGCCACAGGTCAGTAGGTGGGCCATTGTCTGTACCTCTCCACGGTTGCATTTGTCCGAGTCCGAGAAGCCCCACTTCTTCAGGTTGAGTCCGCAACGTCCCACTCCAGTGCGGAGGCTGTCTTGGGCTTTCCAGGTCGTAGAAGGCAGGTGGTGCCCTGGTGCCATGTGTTGATTGGTTTTTGGTGCCTGGCGCGGTCGGCTCTAGTTCCACGAAGCTGTTCCCGCTCTTCAAGCGTTTCTTGGCGTGTTGGTGAGTGTGCAAGGGGTGACAGGGGGTCTGTGGTGCAGTGAGGTACAGTGAAAAGCTTCGTTTTGCACAGACGTGGCACTGGCAGCGGCAAAGCGATGGCACAATGTCGTCTGACACACGAGCGAAAACTGTTGCCTCGGTACACTTGGCATTAATAAATCAAAACCTAAACCTAAACCTAAATGTAAACCTGCCTCCCTATCTGCCTCAGTCACCACCATCACAGTTCATGGCTGAGCGAAGGCATTCCGCGAAACGATCGCCCAGTCTGCGTATGGTCTCGCCGATGTATAAGAGTCCACATCTTGAACAACGGATACAGTAGATGAGGTTGGAGGAGGTGCAAGTGAACCTCTGCCTCACCTGACGGGACTGTCGGGGTCCCTGGACAGAGTCATTCAGTTTAGTTTAGCATAGTTAAGTTTCGTTTAGTTTGGTG
>NC_135975.1:3839132-3934132 GCF_053455715.1 Rhinoraja longicauda
GTACAGACAGCACCCGTAGTCGGGATCGAACCCGGTGGCGCAGCGGTAGAGTTGCTGCCTCACAGCGCCGGAGACCCGGGTTCGATCCCGACCACGGGCGCTGTCTGTACGGAGTTTGTACGTTCTCCCCGTGACCTGCGTGGGTTTTCTCCGGTTTTCTCCGGGATCTCCAGCTTCCTCCCACACTCCAAAGACGTGCAGGTTTGTAGGTGAATTGGCTTCGGTACAATTGTAGATTATCCCCAGGACCGTGTTAATGTGTGGGGATCGCCGGTCGGCGCGGACTCGGTGGGCCGAAGGGGCTTGTTTCCGCGCTGGATCTCTAAAACTAAACAAAAACAAAAGCTAAAACAAGTGGAAGCAGCCTCTCCACATCCTCTCCATCCAAGCCTTTCACTGTTCAATGACCACAAGTGTTGTTGTTAACGACATGTACCCTCCAGGGTAGTGGGGGGTGGGGGGGCGGGGAAGAGAAGGGAAGTTTGTTATCCTTTTATCTTCGCTAAAGAGATCTCCAGGGTGCGAGATTATTCGAGCTCACAAATAGAAAAGGAAACGCTGAGTGAAATTGGAGCCTGGACTCCGGGTCAGCTTCCAAAACAGCAGCGTGGCACAACACATCCTGGCAGATGTTCAAATGGGCATCTCATGCCAGCCAAACCCGCTGGGCACTGTGCGGAAAGCCAAGGAGACAGTGTTTAATCACTCATTGCTTCCTTGCTTTCGTGTTGATATATATTATGCAGTGTACAGGCATTTGGACAGCTATCCCCAGACGCTAAAAAGAAAAAAAATCGAATCATCCGTTTAAGCAAAGAGAAAAATGATTGTTTATTGAAGAATAGAGAGTCGGCCATATTTTTCCTCCCTCTCGCGTGGCTGGGAAGAAATGAGGAATGCCACAAGGAATTGTCAATGTTTCAGATAAAGATTCCGAAACATGGAACATGGATGCACAGAATCAAGAACCAGATTCGGTAGAGTTGCTGCCTTACAGCGAATGCAGCGCCGGAGAACCGGGTTCGATCCCGACTACGGGCGCCGCCTGTACGGAGTTTGTACGTTCTCCCCGTGACCTGCGTGGGTTTTCTCCGAGATCTTCGTTTTCCTCCCACCCTCCAAAGACCTGCGGGTTTGTAGGTTAATTGGCTTGGTAAATGTAAAAATTGTCCCTAGTGGGTGCGGGATAGTGTTAGTGTGCGGGGATCGCTGGTCGGCACGGACCCGGTGGGCCGAAAGGGCCTGTTTCCACGCTGTGTCTCTAAACTAAGGGACACAGGTTTGGAGGGACCCCTTGGTGGAACCTACCTTTGTTATATTGGAGCTGAATTGTGTTAAGGGACAAAAACACAAATGTCTTGGAGGAACTCAGTGGAGGGTCAGGACCCTTCTTCAGACCGGTGGGGGTTGGGCAGTAAAAAGCTTGAACAAAGGTGGGTGCAGGACACACCTGGGCAAGTGATAAGGTCAGAATAAGTCAATATAAGGGATAGGAGTGGAATTAGGCCATTCGGCCCATCAAGTCCACTCCGCCATTCGATCGTGGCTGATCTATCTCTCCCTCCTAACCCCATTCTCCTGCCTTCTCCCCACAACCTCTGACAACCGCACTAATCAAGAATCTATCTATCAGTCTGAAGAAGGACCTCGACCCGAAACGTCACCCATTCCTTCTCTCCTGAGATGCTGCCTGACATGCTGAGTTATTCCAGCATTTTGTGAATAAATACCATCGATTTGTACCAGCATCTGCAGTTATTTTCTTACACTATCTCAGCCATAAATAAATATCCACTGACTTGGCCTCCACAGCCTTCTGTGGCAAAGAATTCCACAGATTCACCACTCTCTGACTGAAGAAATTTCCTCTCATCTCCTTCCAAAAAGAACGTCCTTGAATTCTGAGGCTGTGCCCTTTGGTCCTAGACTCTCCCACTGGTGGAAACATCCTCTCCACATCCACTCTATCCAGGCCTTTCACTGTTCAGCAAGTTGCAATGAGGTCGCCCCTCATCTTATCGAAACTTACAAAATTCTTAAGGGGTTGGACAGGCTAGATGCAGGAAGATTGTTACCGATGTTGGGGAAGTCCAGAACAAGGGGTCACAGTTTAAGGATAAGGGGGAAGTCTTTTAGGACCGAGATGAGGAAGTTTTTTTTTACACAGAGAGTGGTGAATCTGTGGAATTCTCTGCCACAGAAGGTAGTTGAGGCCAGTTCATTGGCTATATTTAAGAGGGAGTTAGATGTGGCCCTTGTGGTTAAAGGGATCAGGGGGTATGGAGAGAAGGCAGGAACGGGATACTGAGTTGGATGATCAGCCATGATCATATTGAATGGCGGTTCAGGCTCGAAGGGCCGAAAGGCCTACTCCTGCACCTATTTTCTATGTTTCTATGTCTATCCTTCTAAAGGCCCCATAGCAGAAGCGCCCACGTTGCGGGGCTGGAAACTGGACGTGTCCTGAGCTAATTCTGCCACCACCATCGTCTACGGTACAAGCGATGGCTCCCACTGATTGTTGCCGGAAACTTGCGCCCTCTTCAGGACGGACGAAGACAGTTCTGTAACATTTGGAACATGGACGATCCTTCTAAACTCAGTGTGCAGAGTGTGTGTAACGGGGATCGCTGGTCGGCGCTGACTCGGTGGGCCGAAGGGCACGTTTCCGCGCTGTATCTCTAAACTAAACTAAACCAATCTGTCGATCTGGACTGTGTGAGTGAGTGTGTGCAGCTAATGCTAATGCATCTGCGTTGCTAAAATACTTTTACAGCACAATTAGCCCAAAAAGCTGCTTTTACTCAAGAATATATCGTGCTTGGCAGAACTATGGATGTACAAATGCGTAGTATTAGTGCCCTGCCCTTTACCCTGATATTTAATTTTACAGATCCATTAAAAAAGATTGTGGCTCTCAAAAACCTGAATTACCAATGTCCTTGTTTTGAATTTCTACCCATTAAATTGATGAAAGTAACTAATTGCTTATATAAGTAGCACATGTTCTCGAGATACTAATGCAAAAAGGTATCTTATATAAATTGCTATGGTTTTGCTTTCAGTGCTGAGCTCAATGTCTAGTTGATATTTTCTCCGCAGAGTTTTCTTTATCCTTTTGGAAACATAGAAACATAGAAAATAGGTGCAGGAGTAGGCCATTCGACCCTTTGAGCCTGAACCACCATTCAATATGATCATGGCTGATCATCTAACTCAGTATCCCGTTCCTGCCTTCTCTCCATACCCCCTGATCCCTTTAGCCACAAGGGCCACATCTAACTCCCTCTTAAATATAGCCAATGAACTGGCCTCAACTACCTTCTGTGGCAGAGAATTCCACGGACTCACCACTCTCTGTGTGAAAAAAAACATTCTCATCTCGGTCCTAAAAGGCTTCCCCCTTATCCTTAAACTGTGACCCCTTGTTCTGGACTTCCCCAACATCGGGAACAATTTTCCTGCATCTAGCCTCTCCAACCCCTTAAGAATTTTGTAAGTTTCTATAAGATCCCCCCTCAATCTTCTAAATTCCAGCGAGTACAAGCCGAGTCTATCCAGTCTTTCTTCATATGAAAGTCCTGCCATCCCAGGAATCAATCTGGTGAACCTTCTCTGTACTCCCTCTATGGCAAGAATGTCTTTCCTCAAACTCAGTTTTGACTTTAACTAGGTTTTTTTTCTTCGCAACCATAAAGTCAACTGTTGTACACCACCGTTAACGGTACTGGCCCATAAACTCAAAAGAAGAGGGTCCCGACCCGAAATATCACCCACCCTTTTCTCTTCAGAGATGCTGCCTGACCTGTTGAGATACTCCAGCACTTTGTGTCTAACCCACTCACTAAAGAAATTCCCCCTTGTCTCCTTTCTAAAGGTACGCCCTTTCGTTCTGAGGCTGTGGCCTTGGGTCGTAAACTACTGCAAGACTATCGTAACTTTGTCCAAAAAGTGCAAGATAATTTTGTTGAAAAATCGTGCTGCAAGTGTAGAATTCCACAGATTCACAACTCTCTGACTGAAAAAGATTTTCCTCATCTCCGTTCTAAATGGCCTACCCCTTATTCTTAAACTGTGGCCCCTGGTTCTGGAATCCCCCAACATTGGGAACATGCTTCCTGCCTCTAACGTGTCCAACCCCTTAATAATCTTATACGTTTCGATAAGATCTCCTCTCATCCTTCTAAATTCCAGTGTATACAAGCCTAGTCGCTCCAATCATTCAACATATGACAGTCCCGCCATTCCGGGAATTAACCTAGTAAACCTACGCTGCACGCCCTCAATAGCAAGAATATCCTTCCTCAAATTTGGAGACCAAAACTGCACACAGTACTCCAGGTGTGGTCTCACTAGGGCCCTGTACAACTGCAGAAGGACCTCTTTGCTCCTATACTCAACTCCTCTTGTTATGAAGGCCAACATTCCTCATAGACTAGCTTATACCTGAGGTAGTCCTCATAGTCACAGTCCTCAAGATGCCACATCGAAGCTGAGCTGGGAAACGGAAGATCTCGGGGAGAACGTACAAACTCCGTACAGACAGCACCCGTAGTCAGGGTCGAACTCGGTTCCCTAGCAATGTAAGGCAGCAATTCTACCGCTGCGCCACCGTGCTGCCCAATTAGCAAAAAAAACAATGGCTAAAACCATTCTACCGGACATTAAATTAAAAATTGCTGGTTTCATCTTTTCATGTGCAATGGACCAGGCGTTAAAAATGGATCAAGATAATGAATTCTACAGAAAATGTATAAAATTTGCATTAAAAATCTTTTTTTTTGTGGCACTTTTGGAAAAGGTGGCAACAAGAAGACACTTAATTAGTCTCTCGAAATTGTATGTCCAGAAATACCGTCGAGATTCGCAGGGAAATAATGTGAATCAAAGCCAAGGTTTGCTATTCTAATCCAATTAAAATTTCATTGGTTTAACTTGACTGCGCTAACTAAGGAGAGTTTAGTCTGATTAGTTTTTGACACTGCATAAAGTAAAATACCAAATAACAGAAAAATCAAGCAGGCTATGATTGTGTTGCTGTGGTAACGAGGGCTAGACCACACTCACAAAGCAAATGTTGAAAGACTGGAGCGACTAGGCTTGTATACACTGGAATCTAGAAGGATGAGAGGGGATCTTATCGAAACGTATAAGATTATTAAGGGGTTGGACACGTTAGAGGCAGGAAACATGTTCCCAATGTTGGGGGAGTCCAGAACCAGGGGCCACAGTTTAAGAATAAGGGGTAGGCCATTTAGAACGGAGATGAGAAAGAAACTTTTTCAGTCAGAGAGTTGTGAATCTGTGGAATTCTCTGCCTCAGAAGGCAGTGGAGGCCAATTCTCTGAATGCATTCAAGAGAGAGCTAGATAGAGCTCTTAAGGATAGTGGAGTCAGGGGGTATGAGGAGAAGGCAGGAACAAGGTACTGATTGAGAATGATCAGCCATGATCACATTGAAAGGCGGTGCTGGCTCGAAGGGCCAAATGGCCTCCTCCTGCACCTATTGTCTATTGTCTATTGAATAGCTTAGATGGGGCATCTTGAGGACAGTGACTTTGAGGACTACCTCAGCTATAAGCTAGTGTATGAGGACTAGCTTAGATGGGGTATCTCGGCAGGAATGGATGAGTTGGTCACAATGGCCTGTTTCCGTGCTGTATGACTCAATGACTCCTGTAGCTTGTTCCACACACCCATCGCCCCCTGAATGAGAATATTTCCCCTCTCACCTTAGAAAACATTGACATAGGAAACAGAGTAAATAGGTGCAGAAGGAGGCCATTTGGCCCTTTGAGCCAGCACCGCCATTCATTGTGATCACAGCTGATCATCCACAATCAGTAACCCGTGCTTGCCTTCTCCCCATATCCCTTGATTCCACTAGCCCCCAGAGCTCTATCTAACTCTCTTTTAAATTCATCCAGTGAATTGGCCTCCGCTGCCCTCTGTGACAGAGAATTCCACAAATTCACAACTCTCCGGGTGAAAGAGTTTTTCCTCATCCCAGTTTGAAATGGCCTCCCCTTTATTCTTAGACTGTGTGGCCTCTGGTTCCGGAGGGTTCTTTAAACCTGTGTCCTCTGGTTCTTGACTCCCCAACCCTGGGTAAAATGTGCATTCACCCTATCCATTCCCCTCGTGATTTTATACACCTCCATAAGATCCCCACACCGCCTTCTTCCCTCCCAGGTATAAAGTCATAGTTTGCCCAACCTCTTCCATTAGCTCAGGCCATCAAAACTCTCATGAACCTTCTCCGCATCCTTCCTGCAGCAGGGTGATGCCCACTGAACACAATAGACAATAGGTGCAGGAGGAGGCCATTCGGCCCTTCGAGCCAGCACCGCCGTTCAATGTGCTCATGGCTGATCATTCTCAATCAGTACCCCGTTCCTGCCTTCTCCCCATACCCCCTGACTCCGCTATCCTTAAGAGCTCTATCTAGCTCTCTCTTGAATGCATTCAGAGAATTGACCTCCACTGCCTTCTGAGGCAGAGAATTCCACAGATTTACAACTCTGAAAAAGGTTTTTCCTCATCTCCGTTCTAACACACCCACACACACACACACACACAGATTTAGATTTAGATTTAGATTTAGATTTAGATTTAGATTTAGATTCCACGCTGTATCTCTAAATCTAAAAATCTAAATCTAAATCTAAATCTAAATCTAAATCTAAATGGCCTACCCCTTATTCTTAAACTGTGGCCCCTGGTTCTGGACTCCCCCAACATTGGGAACATGTTTCCTGCCTCTAACGTGTCCAACCCCTTAATAATCTTATACGTTTCGATAAGATCCCCTCTCATCCTTCTAAATTCCAGTGTATACAAGCCTAGCCGCTCCAGTCTTTCAACATATGACAGTCCCGCCATTCCGGGAATTAACCTAGTTCCAAGTCAGGAGTTTAATGAATGCCTTGACCTGAAACAACACCTATTCCTTTTCCCCATTGACCACTTTGGGCTCCACTTTCCCTTGATCATCGTTGTTTCCTGCATTTCTTCCATTCATTTGTCCTAAGTAACATCTACATCTCTCGTTCCCCATTTCCACTGACTCTCAGTCTGAAAAAGGGTCTCGACCCGAAACGTCAATAACCAAATGAACGAGAATTAAAGATGGACACAAAATGCTGGAGTAATTCAACAGAACAGAACTCAACATCTCTCCAGAGATGCCGCCTGACCCGCTGAGTTACTCCAGCATTTTGTGTCTATCTTCGGTGTAAACCAGCATCTGCAGTTCCTTCTGACACAATACCCCAAATGTGCCTTTACCCACATTTTGTACAACTGTAACAAAAAACATACCAACTTCGATACTCATTAGATGAACAGTCTATTCTCCCTAACTATTCCCCTCATGAAAAGACTTCTCTGGCCTTTATTGATGAAGGGCTTTTAAAAACCGTAGCCTACTCCAAAGTGCTTTACACTTACTGAAGTACTTTTAAAATACCAGGTGCCATGCGACCAATTTCTGCGGAACAAATCTCTTAATGTGCTGAATTTAGTTTACTCTAGTTTAGTTTAGAGATACAGTGCAGAAACAGGCCCTTCAGGCCACCGAGTCCGCACCGACCAGCGATCCCCGCACACTAACACTATCCTACACACACACTAGGGACAATTTACAATCTACAGGGTCCGGGCCTACAATGTCGGGGCCCACAACGTCCGGGCCTACAGTGTCAGGGCATACAACGTCCGGGCCTACAGTGTCAGGGCATACAACGTTCGGGCCTACAGTGTCAGGGCATACAACGTCCGGGCCTACAGCACCCCCCGGGGCCTAATGCAGGACAGGGTCGGTCCCGTACAGGACAAACCAATTTAGCCCGTAATACAGGACGTCCCGGCTAAACGGGACAGTTGGCAACCCTATGTAGAGAGGATCATGCTTTTATGCTTTACTCTTTAGCTTCTTATTCAGCTTGGTCCTTCCTTTCACCCTGACTGTGAGACTACTTGCAAATTGCCTGGGCCGGGGCAGTAATGGACTAGTTTATGGGCGAGGTCCAGCATTCTGAGATCGTTAAATCATTCCTATTACGTAACTGCAAATCGACTTGTCCTTTTCCAAGATCACCCCGTCTCTCTGGGAAGGATTAAGTGGGAGAGTGGGGTCGTGTTTCACTCACCCCTGTGCCATTTCCAGATGGTTAGAGTTGTGTCGTTACATTTGCAAGCTATTAATGAGAATTAATATCTCCAGCAGACTCCCATTTGAAAAAATAAAATCGCTGAAACGATTGCGGATGCAACGGCCTGGAACTGTCACGTTCTCTTCCTGTGTTAAACGTTCCGTTCTGTGGTCCATCCCCTGGAGACCTACAAGGCCCAGGTGGACAGGGGATAGGCTTCACATAAATATTCGGGGAGACTGGAGCAGAACTTTTTGGACCAGCGCACTTAAAATAAACAACGTGTCTCTCTTCAGTCTCTGCGCCTGTAACAGTCGCATTTAACCCCAATGGGAGTATACCTCTTCCTCCCCATCTCACGTGTACACCCTGCATTGTGTGCATGTGCGTTGGCATGTGTGTGCATATATGTGCGTGTGCGTGTGCATGTGTGTGCATATATGTGTATGTGTGTGTGCATGTCACTGTATATTTGTGTGTGTAACTGTACATGCACATGTGTGTATATGTGTGTGTGTGCATGCATGCGCATGTGTGTGTCTGTGTTTGTGTGTGAGCGATTGTCTGCGTGCATGTGTGTGCATGCACATGTGTGCATGTGTGTGCGTGTGTGTGCATGCATGTGTGCGTGTATGTGCTTGCTTGTGTGTATGTGAGTGTGCATATGTGTGTGTGTGCATGCATGCGTGTGTTTGTGCACGTGCGCATGCACGTGCGTAACATCACATGTATGTATGCACACGTGTGTTTGTGTGCGTGTGAACAATACATCTCCCTTCAGTCACTGTAAATTTAACATTTTGCAGTTAAATATAAAGTTAGCATTCCTCTTTCTCCCTGATCCCTCAGACACCCTACAATTCTTGTGTGTGTGCGTCTGTGTGTATCTGTATATGTGTGTACTCATGTGTGGGCGTTTATGTGTGCGCGTATCTGTATGTGCGTGTGTGTGTGTGTGTGTGTGTGTGTCCATGTGTTTGTATGTGTATGTGAGTGTGCGTGTGCGTGTGCATGGGCGTGTGTGGTATGGTATGTGTGTGTGCATGTGTGAGTGTGCGTATGCATGCACGCTTGTACGTATGTGTGAGTGTGTGTGAGTGTGTGTGTACAGTATGTACACATATGTGCTCACCAGTATTAGGATGTATAAGATCAATCACATCTGTGGTTCATGTGTGTGTGTGTGTGTGTGTGTGTGTGTGTGTGTGTGTGTGTGTGTGTGTGTGTGTGTGTGTGTGTGTGTGTGTGTCTGTGTGTGTGTGTGTGTGTGTGTGTGTGTGTATGTGTGTGTGTGTGTGTGTGTGTGTGTGTATGTGAGTGTGTATATGTGTGTGTGTGTGTGTGTGTGTGTGTGTGTGTGTGTGTGTGTGTGTGTGTGTGTGTGTGTGTGTGTGTGTGTGTGTGTGTGTGTGTGTGTGTGTGTGTGTGTGTGTGGGAGGTGTGGTGTGACCACTGATATTTCCACCATTTACAACACGTTCACTGTGCTTTTGACATCTGATGCACTTACTGTAACAACAGGGAAAAAGGCTTTTTAGACTCTCTCGACAAAGAGCCGTGCCGAGCCACTTTCATTATTCCTTCTTTTCCTCTCTGCTGTCGAGAGCTTTTCAGTTTTGTTATAATTGTTGTCTGTGGCAGGCGGTTCCAATATAAATGCTTTAGTGGCCATATTGAACACTTCAATTCGAACAAATTAATATCGTTACAAAGAACTTGCCAGATTTACATCGTAATTCCTGGGCATCGGAAAGGACTGACTTTTATCAGTTGCTTTTGGACTAAATGCAAATAAAGAGAAGGGTGTTATTAATATTTGAATCTTGGTACATGTTCGTTTGGCAGCTCTGCAGTCTGACTAACTCAGTAACATCTGGATTATAATGTTCTCTGGAGAACGTAACTGGCCACAGTTACATCCATATATCTGACTGTCCTGGAAGCAAATCATACTTCATGTTGTTTAGAGTCAGAGAGCGCGGAAACAGGTCCTTCATGCCCCAGGTTGCCCATGCCCACCAGGATGCTCCATCTACACCAGTCACATTCGCCCGCGTTTGGCCCACATCCCTCTAAACTTTTCCTATCTATGCCCCAGACCATCACACACAAACCAACCTCCCTTCCATTGACTCCATTTACACCTCACGCTGCCTCGGCAAGGCCAGCAGCATAATCAAGGACCAGTCTCACCCTGATCACTCCCTCTTCTCCCCTCTCCAATCGGGCAAAAAGTGCAGAAGTGTGAAAACGCACACCTCCAGATTCAGGAACAGTTTCTTCCCAGCTGTTATCAGGCAACTGAACCGTCCTACCGCAACCAGAGAGCGGTCCTGAGCTACTATCTACCTCATTGGTGACCCTCGGACTATCCTTGATCTGATTTTGCTGGCTTTACCTTGCACTAAACGTCATTCCCTTATCATGTATCTGTACACTGTCAATGGCTCGATTGTAATCATGTATAGTCTGGTAGCGCTGACTGGTTAGCACGCAACAAAAGCTTGTCACAGTACCTTGGTGCACGTGACAATAAACTAAACTGTAAACTGTAAACTGTACCTGTCCAAACGTCCCTGCTTCAACAACCAGGGCGGCACGGTGGCGCAGCGGTAGAGTTGCTGCCTTACAGCGAATGCAGCGCCGGAGACTCAGGTTCGATCCTGACTACGGGTGCCGTCTGTACGGAGTTTGTACGTTCTCCCCGTGACCTGCGTGGGTTTTCTCCGAGATCTTCGGTTTTCTCCCACACTCTAAAGACGTGCAGGTATGTAGGTTAATTGACTGGGTAAATGTCAAAATTGTCCCTAGTGTGTGTAGGATAGTGTTAATGTGCGGGGATCGCTGGGCGGCGCGGACTCGGTGGGCCGAAGGGCTGTATCTCTAAAGCTAAAAAAATCTATACCTCCTTGGACTGACAGTTCCGTACACCCACCACCCCCTGTGTGAAAATGTTGCCCCTCAGATTCCCATTAAGTCTTTCCCATCTCACCTTAAACCTACGTATCCTGGTTCTTGATTCCCTTACCCTCGATAAGAATGTCTCTCCAAGATCACCGTCCTCCTACGCTCCAAGGAATAAAATCCTAGCATGGCCAACCTGCCCCTCTACCTCAGCTCCTCAAGTCCTGGCCATATCCTTGTCGGAGAGGCACGCAGCACAGAGGGTGGTGTGAGCACGCAGCAAGAGGTAACCGTGGAGACAGGTATGATGGTGGTGTTCCATAAGCTGTTACGTAGACATGTGAATATGCGGTGAATGTGAATCATCTGCAGGCCTTGACGTCATCGGCTCATAAGTTCATAAGTTATAGAAACATAGCAAATAGGTGCAGGAGGAAGCCATTTGGCCCTTCGAGCCAGCACCGCCATTCATTGTGATCATGGCTGATCATCCACAATCAGTAACCCGTGCCTGCCTTCTCCCCATATCCCTTGATTCCGCTAGCCCCTAGAGCTTTATCTAACTCTCTTTTAAATCCATCCTGTGAATTGGCCTCCACTGCCCTCTGTGGCAGAGAATTCCACAAATTCACAACTCTCCGGGTGAAAATGTTTTTTCTCACCTCAGTTTTAATTGGCCTCCCCTTTAGTCTTAGGCCGTGTGTGGCCCCTGGTTCTGGACACTCCCCCGACATTGGGAACATTTTTCCTGCATCTAGCTTGTCCAGTCCTTTCATTTATTTATACGTTTCTATAAGATCCCCTCTCAACCTTCTAAATTCCAGTGAATACAAGCCGTGTCTTTCAGGGCCAAAGCAATGAAACAATCCATGAACACATCTCCCTATTGTAGGAAGTGTAGACCATGCCTTGGGAGTTCAGACACTCCGTAATGTGTAACGCACTCTCTTGGCTGAATGAACAGTCCAAGAACAGTCAAGATGTTTCTCGTCACTTGAGGGAGAACATTCCACTTGATTTCTACCCTCTCCAACCCTCGCAAGAATATTCTCTATCCGTTTAGCTTGAGTCTAGTTTATTGTCACGCGCACCGAGGTGCAGTGAAAACCTTTTGTTGCGTGATATCCAGTCAGCGGCAAGACTGCACATGATTACAATCGAGCCGTCCGCAGTGTACAGATACATGACATGATGAAGGCAATAACGTTTAGTGCATGGGTGGTAAAGCCAGCAAAGTCCGATCAAAGATAGTCCGAGGGTCACCAATGAGGTAGATAGTGGTTTACAATTTACAATGGCCTCAGGATTTACAGCGTGCAGACAATAGACAATAGACAATAGACAATAGGTGCAGGAGGAGGCAATTCGGCCCTTTGAGCCAGCACTGCCATTCAATGTGATCATGGCTGATCATTCTCAATCAGTACCCCGTTCCTGCCCTCTCCCCATACCCCCTGACTCCGCTATCCTTAAGAGCTCTATCTAGCTCTCTTTTGAATGCATTCAGAGAATTGGCCTCCACTGCCTTCTGAGGCAGAGAATTCCACAGATTCACAACTCTCTGACTGAAAAAGATTTTTCTCATCTCCGTTCTAAATGGCCTACCCCTTATTCTTAAACTGTGGCCCCTGGTTCTGGAATCCCCCAACATTGGGAACATGCTTCCTGCCTCTAACGTGTCTAATCCCTTAATAATCTTATACGTTTCGATAAGATCCCCTCTCATCCTTCTAAATTCCAGGGTATACAAGCCTAGTCACTCCAATCTTTCAACATATGACAGTCCCGCAATTCCGGGAATTAACCTAGTAAACCTACGCTGCATGCCCTCAATAGCAAGAATATCCTTCCTCAAATTTGGAGACCAAAACTGCACACAGTACTCCAGGTGCGGTCTCACTAGGGCCCTGTACAACTGCAGAAGGACCTCTTTGCTCCTAACTGCAAGAACCCAACGATTTGGAAACGTTTCACAAGACAAGAACCAGATTCAGGGACAGTGTTTTCACAGCGGTTATCAGCAGGGTTGCCAACTTTCTCACTCCCAAATACGGGACAAGGTGTCGTCACCCTTTGTCTCCCTTACTTGGGAGTGAGGAAGTTGGCAACCCCACTAATACGGGACAAGGGCGGTCCCGTACGGGACAAACTAACTTAGCCGAAAATACAGGATGTCCCAGTTAATACGGGACAGTTGGCAACCCTAGTTATCAGGGAACTGAACCATCCCACCACAACCTGAGAGCAGTCCTGAACTACTGTCTACCTCAATGGCGACTCTTGGACTGTCTTTAATCGGACTTTACTGGCTTTACATTGCACTAAACGTTATTCCCTTATCATATATGCTGTTACATAGCATGGAAACAGGCCTTTCAGCCCAACTTGCCCACACCGACCAACATGTCCCATCTACACTAGTCTCACCTGCCTGCGCTTGGCCCATATCCCTCCAAACCTGCCCTATTCATGTGCCTGTCTAACTGTTTTGAAACATTGCGATACTATCTGAGCCAACTACCTCCTCTGGCAGCTTCTTCCATGCACTCACCACCCTTTGTGTGAAAAAAAATGCTGAAGATAGTATATATCTATACTAAAGATTGACACAAAGTGCTGCAGTAACTCAGCGGGACAGGCAGCATCTCTGGAGAAAAATGATGGGTGACGTTCTGGGTCGGGACCCTTCTTCAGACTGAGAGTAAGGGGGTGGGGGGGGGGGTGGGGGTGGAGAGGAAGATCTGGAGGCGAGAAAAGACCAGGACTGATCTGGGCCTGTCACAGGCAGAAAACCCAAACGTCACCCATCCTTTTTCTCCAGAGATGCTGCCTGACCAACTGAGTTACTCCAGCATTTTGTGTTTGTCTACCTCTCCATTTCGTGTAGTTTAAGAGATACAGCGTGGAAACAGGCACTACGGCCCACCGAGTCCACGCCGACCAGCGATCCCTATGCACTAGTTCAATCTTACACTAGGGACAATTAACCTAACAGAAGACAATTAACCTAAAGTTGGAGTGTGGTGCTGGCTCGAAGGGCCGAATGGCCTACTCCTGCACCTATTGTCTAAAAACCTGCACGTCTTTTGAGTGTGGGAGGAAACCTGAGCACCCAGAGAAAAACCACGCAGGTCACGGGGAGAACGTACAAACTCCGTACAGACAGCACCCGTAGTCGGGATCGAACCCGGGTCTTCGGCGCTGCAAGCGCTGTAAGGGGGCAACTCTACCGCTGCGCAAAAATATTGTCCCTAGTTGGTGTAGGATAGTGTTAATGTGCGGGGATCGCTGGGCGGCACGGACTTGGTGGGCCGAAAAGGCCTGTTTCCGGCTGTATATATATGATGATATGATGATGATGGTTGGCATGGACTTAGTTTAGATTAGTTTACTTTAGTTCAGTTTAGTTTAGAGATACAGACAGAAACAAGCCCTTCAGCCAACCGAGTCCACGCCGACCAATGATCCTCATACACTAGGACTATCCTATGCACGAGGGACTTTTTTTTACAATTCTTACCAAAGCCAATTAACCTACAAACCTGCACGTCTTCGGAATGTGTGAGGAAACCGGAGCACCCGGAGAAAACCCACGCAGGTCACGGGGAGAGCGTACAAACCCCGTACAGACAGCGCCCATAGTCGGGATGGAACCTGGGTCTCTGGCGCTGTGAGGCAGCAACTCTACCGCTGCGCCACAGTGCCGCCCCTTGTTGGGCTGAAGGGCCTGGTGCTGTGTTTTCTGGCATTATGACTGGATGGCTCCACTTCCCATTTTGCATGACTGCAATTAAAAATTGCAGCGATTTAAAAAAAATTAAATATTGATTTTTAATTTTTAATTAATAACATATGCAGGAGATGAACTTTAACAATGCTAAAATATTTGGGCAGCCGACCCTGTGCAGATGTGGCATTATTTACAGATGAAGCACATGTTTGTTTTATGACGAGCCTTTGGCAACTAAACTATTTGCAATCTGTGAATCTGTGGAATTCTCTGCCTCAGAAGGCAGTGGAGGCCAAGTCTCTGAATGCATTCAAGAGAGAGCTGGATAGAGCTCTTAAGGATAGCGGAGTCAGGGGGTATGGGGAGATGGCAGGAACGGGGTACTGATTGAGAATGATCAGCCATGATCACATTGAATGGCGGTGCTGGCTCGAAGGGCCGAATGGCCTACTCCTGCACCTATTGTCTATTGTCTATTGTCTAAGACCAGTTATTGGCAAAACTGCAACATCATTGACTTGGACGAGAGTGGACCATGACTAACAGTCACAACCCAACATACAACAAACAAAAACAGACTCAAGTTTCACAAGTTCATCAGTTCGAGGAGCAGAATTAGGCCATTCGACCCATCGAGTCTACTCCGCCATTCAATCATGGCTGATTCAGCGGATAATTCAGCAATCCAGCGGGCCAGGCTGCATCTCTGGCAAAAATGGCATCTGAAGAATGATCCTGACCGGAAACGTCACCTATCCATGTTCTCCAGAGATGCTGCCTGACCCGCTGAGTTACTCCAGCACGCTGTGAAACGTCACCTATCCATGTTCTCCAGAGATGCTGCCTGACCCGCTGAGTTACTCCAGCACGCTGTGAAACGTCACCTATCCGTGTTCTCCAGAGATGCTGCCTGACCCGCTGAGTTACAGGAGCAGAATTAGTCCATTCGCTCTTCAAGTCTACTCCACCATTCAACCACAGCTGATCTATCTCTCCCTCTTGACCTCATTCTCCTGCTTTCTCCCCATAACCACTGACACCCACACTAATCAAGAATCTGTCAATCTCCGCCTTAAAAATACCCATTGACTTGGCCTCCACAACCTTCTGCACCAATGAATTCATACAGCGTATAATCCTCCAACATTTTTGCCACTTCCAATGGGATCCCCCTACTGGCCACAGAGTGCTGGAGTAACTCAGCGGGTCAGGCAGCATCTCTGGAGAACATGGATAGGTGACGTTCCACAGAGTGCTGGAGTAACTCAGCGGGTCAGGCAGCATCTCTGGAGAACATGGATAGGTGATGTTTCAGGTCAGGGCTCTTCTCCAGACTGAACGGTAGAAAGGTCCCGACCCAAAACATTACCTGTCCATTGTGGCAGTGTTATTGCTGTGTCGCGGGCACCGAGATGCAGTGAAAAACATTGTGCACTGTCCAGTCAAGTCATGCTGTGCATGAATACAAACAAGCCTTCCACATGTACAGCAGGTCGTGCAAAGGGAAGAAATACCAGAGTGAAATACATAATGTTGCAGCATTATAGCACTGCATTTGCAGGAAAAGTGCAACGTGTGCCTTGACATAGGTTGGAAGATTCCTCACGCTGCCTTGGCAAGGCCACCAGTCTCACCACTCCAACTTCTCCCCTCTCCCATCAGGCTAGGCGTACAGAAATGTGAAAATGCACACCTCCAGATTCAGGGACAGTTTCTTCCCTGATGTTATCAGGCAACTGAAACGTCCTACCACAACTACAGAGCAGTCCTGAACTACTATTTACCTCATTGGAGACCCTCGGACTATCTTTGATCGGACTTTATCTTGCACAAAACGTTATTCACCTTATTCCTTCTATGATATATCTGTACACAGTGGACGGCTCAATTATCATCATATCATATATATACAGCCGGAAACAGGCCTTTTCGGCCCACCAAGTCCGTGCCGCCCAGCGATCCCCATACATTAACACTATCCTACACCCACTAGGGACAATTTTTTACATTTTTTACATTTACCCAGCCAATTAACCTACATACCTGTACGTCTTTGGAGTAATTGTAATCGTGTATTGTCTTTCTGCTCACTGCTTAGCACGCAACAAAAGCTGTTCACTGTACCTCGGTACACGTGACAATAAACTCAACTCAACTCAAAATTCAACTGAACTGAGTGTGCAGGGATCTAGAAAGCAGAGCAGCCCCTGACACCTACGTACTGTAACCCTAGTGCAATGCATGATTTGAATTACTACTCGAATTGATTTGAATTGATGAACTACGATCTGCATCTTTGGTGACCCTCGGACTATCCTTGACCGGACTTCGCTGGCTCCACCTTGCACTAAACGTTATTCCCTTTATCCTGTCTCTGTACACTGTAAATGGCTCGATTGTAATCGTGTGTTTTCTTCCCGCTGGTTGGTTAGCACGCACCAAAAGCTTTTCACTGAACCTCGGTACACGTGACAATAAACTGAGCTGAAACTGAACTGATTTTGTAAAGATTTTTCCTTTTTTTGTGTCTGGATTTCCAGAACGATGGGGATTGGAATAAACGTTCCCTGGCTGCGCCCTTAAGGGAACGCTGTTTAAAAGTAGCATGACAATAATTGGACTCTTAAATTTCATTTCATTATGAAAGGATGTGCTTTTCAGAAGAACACTTTATGTTCTAGATGATAGGCCACTTATCAGGTAAATGTTGGGTATGAATTATGTCTAATGAACGGTGAGCTGGCAGACCAGTGTGGTTACCTCCACTGTACTCGAATTTATGTAAAAGCCCAGCATTGAGTGTGTGCTGTGCACCTGGTGAGAATGTGCAAAGGCTTTGAGCCAGTTCAATCCTCGGGAATCCACACTCCACAGATTCCTCGTAGAAACATAGAAACATTCGAAAAATAGGTGCAGGAGTTGGCCATTCGGCCCTTCGAGCCATTCAATGTGATCGTGGCTGATCATCCAAAATCAGTACCCCGTTCCTGCTTTTTCCCCCATGTCAACTTTTCACCCCACGGTGGCGCAGCGGTAGAGTTGCTGCCTTTACACCGCTTACAGCGCCAGAGACCCGGGTTCGATCCCGACTACGGGCGCTATCTGAACAAGGTTTTTAAGTTCTCCCTTTGACCTGCGTGGGTTTTCCCCAAGATCTTTGGGTTTCCTCCCACACTCCGCGTGCAGGTTTAGATTTTTTTTTTAGATTTAGAGATACAGCGCGGAAACAGGCCCTTCGGCCCACCGAGTCCACGCCGCCCAGCGATCCCCGCATATTAACACTATCCTACACACAGCGTGGGAGGAAACCGAAGATCTCGGAGAAAACCCACGCAGGTCACGGGGAGAACGTACAAACTCCGTACAGACGGCGCCCGTAGTCAGGATCGAACCTGAGTCTCCGGCGCTGCATTCGCTGTAAGGCAGCAACTCTACCGCTGCGCCACCGCGCCACATTAGGTATGTGGATAAATTGGCTTTGTATAAATATGAAAAAATTGTCCCTGGTGTGTGTACGATTGTGTTAATATGCGGGGATCGCTGGTCGGCGCGGACTCGGTGGGCCGAAGGGCCTGTTTCCACTCTGTATCTCTCTGAACTACACTAAAACTACGTATGGTACAGCCTCAACCAATTACAAGATAAAAACCCCAGATCAAAACCATTCCCTACGAACATGGCTGAAAAACAAAATCAATTTTGTCAGTAAGCAATCGTTAAAACAATTAAACAGAGCACATTTGTCAAATAATGAAGATAACATTTCCTTTGGCAGTGTACGGTACTGAAGTGACTTACATTGTTATGCAATTTAATCCCTTCCTTTGACGATATTGCTGATGACAAATATATACTGTTATCACCCCATCTGTTTCTTAATTAAAATAGGATTGGAATAATATTTGTGTTTGTCTTCTGGTATTCAAACCAGGGAACAATAGACAATAGACAATAGACAATAGGTGCAGGAGTAGGCCATTCGGCCCTTCGAGCCAGCACCGCCATTCAATGCGATCATGGCTGATCACTCTCAATCAGTACCCCGTTCCTGCCTTCTCCCCATACCCCCTCACTCCGCTATCCTTAAGAGCTCTATCCAGCTCTCTCTTGAAAGCATCCAATGAACTGGCCTCCACTGCCTTCTGAGGCAGAGAATTCCACACCTTCACCACTCTCTGACAGAAAAAGTTCTTCCTCATCTCCGTTCTAAATGGCCTACCCCTTATTCTTAAACTGTGGCCCCTTGTTCTGGACTCCCCCAACATTGGGAACATGTTTCCTGCCTCTAATGTGTCCAATCCCCTAATTATCTTATATGTTTCAATAAGATCCCCCCTCATCCTTCTAAATTCCAGTGTATACAAACCCAATCGCTCCAGCCTTTCAACATACGACAGTCCCGCCATTCCGGGAATCAACCTAGTGAACCTACGCTGCACGCCCTCCATAGCAAGAATATCCTTCCTCAAATTTGGAGACCAAAACTGCACACAGTACTCCAGGTGCGGTCTCACCAGGGCCCGGTACAACTGTAGAAGGACCTCTTTGCTCCTATACTCAACTCCTCTTGTTACGAAGGCCAACATTCCATTGGCTTTCTTCACTGCCTGCTGTACCTGCATGCTTCCTTTCATTGACTGATGCACCAGGACACCCAGATCTCGTTGAACTCCCCCTCCTCCTAACTTGACACCATTCAGATAATAATCTGCCTTTCTATTCTTACTTCCAAAGTGGAACGATGGTGTTGTCGAGAAGATATTTGCAGGAAGGCGGATACAAAGTGCTGGAGTAACTCAGCGGGTCAGACAACATCTCCGGAGAGAAGGAATGGGTGACGTTTCGGGACAAGACCCTTCTTCAGATGAAATGGCACCCATTCCATCCCTCCCTCCCTCCAGAGATGCTGCCTGACCCCTTTGAGTTACTACAGCATTCTGTGTCTATCTTCAGTGTAAACCAGCACCTCTGGTTCCTTCCCAGATATTTTCGGGAGTTCATTTCAGGACTCGAGGATCTGAGCAACAGGGAGAGGTTGAGTGGGCTGGGACTCTATTCCATGGAGCGCAGGAGGATGAGGGGTGATCTTACAGAGGTGTACAAAATCATGAGAGGAATAGATCGGGTAGACACACACTTGTGTTCCACATTCTCTAATTCTCCAAATTTGAGGAAGGATATTCTTGCTATTGAGTGCGTGCAGCGTAGGTTTACTAGGTTAATTCCCGGAATGGCGGGACTGTCATATGTTGAAAGACTGGAGCGACTAGGCTTGTATACACTGGAATTTAGAAGGATGAGAGGTGATCTTATCGAAACGTATAAGATTATTAAGGGGCTGGACACGTTAGAGGCAGGAAACATGTTCCCAATGTTGGGGGAGTCCAGAACCAGGGGCCACAGTTTAAGAATAAGGGGTCAGCCATTTAGAACTGAGATGAGGAAAAACTTTTTCAGTCAAGGAGTTGTGAATCTGTGGAATTCTCTGCCTCAGAAGGCAGTGGAGGCCAATTCTCTGAATGCATTCAAGAGAGAGCTAGAAAGAGCTCTTAAGGATAGTGGAGTCAGGGAGTATGGGGAGAAGGCAGGAACGGGGTACTGATTGAGAATGATCAGCCATGATCACATTGAATGGCGGTGCTGGCTCGAAGTGCCGAATGGCCTCCTCCTGCACCTATTGTCTATTGTCTATTGTCTATTGTGACCCGGTCAATATTAATCACCCAGGCAACAGCATTAATAAACAAATATCCAGGATATTGTCTCATAATTGTGGAGTTACTTCTGCATCTCCCACATTTCTAGTTCCCTTTAGTTTAGTTTATCACTCAAGTCATAAAGAACATACCGTGTAGAAACAGGCCCTTCGGCCCAACTTGCCCACACCGGCCAACATAGAAACATAGAAACATAGAAAATAGGTGCAGGAGGAGGCCATTTGGCCCTTCGAGCCAGTACCGCCATTCATTCTGATCATGGCTGATCATCCACAATCAGTAACCCGTGCCTGCCTTCTCCCCATATCCCTTGATTCCACTACCCCTAGGAGCTCTATCTAACTCTCTTTTAAATTCCTCCACTGTCTTCTGTTAATTAATTCCACAAATTCACAACTCTCCGGGTGAAAAAGTTGTTCCTCATCTCAGTTTTAAATGCCCTCCCCTTTATTCTTAAGACTGTGTGGCCCCTGGTTCTGGACTCCCCCAACATTGGGAACATTTTTCCTGCCTCTAGCTTGTCCAGTCCTTTTATAATTTTATACGTCTCTATAAGATCCCCCTCTCATCCTTCTAAACTCCAGTGAATACAAGCCCAGTCTTTCCAATCTTTCCTCATATGACAGGGATTAACCTCGTGAACCTACGCTGCATGTCCCATCTACATGTCCCATCTACACTAGTCCCACCTGCCTGCGTTTGGCCCATATCCCTCTCAGCCTGTCCTATCCATGTACCTGTCTAAACGTTTCTGAAACGTTGCAATAATACCAGCCTCAATTCCTTCCTCCAGCAGTTCGTTCCGTACACCCTTCACCTTTTGTGTGAAAAGGTTACCCCTCTGATTTTTATTAAATCTTTCCACCCTCAACGTAAATCTATGTCCTCTCGTTCTCGACGCCGCGACTCTTGCAGATGGGCAAGAGACTCTGTGCATCTACCCGATCTATTCCTCTCATGGTTTTATACACTATTGTCATGTGTACCGAGGTACAGTGAAAAGCTTCAAACCCCTGTCCCACTTAGGCGATTTGTTAGGCAATTAACCTAAAGTTGGAGTGTGGTGCTGGCTCGGAGGGCCGAATGGCCTACTCCTGCACCTATTGTCTATTGTCTAAAAACCTGCACGTCTTTGGAGTGTGGGAGGAAACCTGAGCACCCAGAGAAAACCCACGCAGGTCACGGGGAGAACGTACAAACTCCGCACAGACGGCGCCCGTGGTCGGGATCGAACCGGGGTCTCTGGCGCTGTGAGGCAGCGACTCTACCCGCTGCGCCACCGTGTCGCCCTGTGGCCCCACTTTGCCATTGCCAAGTTGCTTATACAGATGTTTAGATATCTTCATGCAACGAACAGGGCCTCGCTTAATAGTGAGTTTTATTGAACAAAAGGTTAATGCAAAATGATAAGATTTTGGGATGTCATTTGAAAGGGACAGGGGTAGAGCTGCAGCCTGACAGCGCCAGAGACCCGGGATCGATCCTGACTACTGACTGCAAGGGGTTTGTACGTTCTCCCCGTGACCTGCGTGGGTTTTCTACGGGTGCTCCGGTTTCCTCCCACAATCCAAAGACTTGCAGGTTTGTAGGTTAATTAGCTTGATATATATAAATATAAAATTATAGACAATAGACAATAGACAATAGGTGCAGGAGGAGGCCATTCGGCCCTTCGAGCCAGCACCACCATTCAATGTGATCATGGCTGATCATTCTCAATCAGTACCCCGTTCCTGCCTTCTCCCCATACCCCCTGACTCCGCTATCCTTAAGAGCTCTATCTAGCTCTCTCTTGTCCTTAGTGTATGTAGGGTGGTGTTAATGTGCGGGGATCGCTGTTCGGCGCGGACTCGGTGGGCCGAAGGGCCGGTTTCCGCGCTTTATCTCTAAACTAAACTAAACTAAACTAAACTAAACTAAACAGGCCCTGGCTGAAAAGATAGACACAAAATGCTGGAGTAACTCAGCGGGACAGGCAGCATCTCTGGAGAGAAGGAATAGGCGGCGTTACGGATTGAGACCCTTCTTGAGACTCGCTAATGGAGAGCCTTATTCGAAAAAACGTTGATGCAAAATGATAATATTTTGGAATATCATTTGATAGAAAAGCAGAATGGGGAATTAAAATGAAGCAAGATGAAATGGGCAAGAAATAGATTAGGATGAGATTGAACAGACGCCTCCTATTATTGTTAATGCAAGGTGGCAATCTGGTACGTGGCGTTCCACTCAACTACCTTCGTTCAGGCAAATAAACCATCGGTACCAAGCCTATTAAGCCTCAAATGAAATTGGAAGATATGGGGGGGGGGGGTCGGGAACAAATCAAGCTAGTTAAAATAACACAGCCCACTCACAGATTGGTTCAAATTGGGAAGTGACCTATTCCAGCTTGCAACACCACTCCCCCTTGTCGAAGTCAGCAATTGGAAAGGTCGCAAGCAAAATAAAGAATTGAGCTTCGCAAAGCCCCGAAGGTTTGGTAACATATTTGTAGTAATGACTTTTTGAAAATGCTGGATAATTATTTTTTTATGCTCCAATCCTGCTTGGGTGTCAAAGCCGAGCATGATTTCAAAGCCCTTCTTTTTTTTTATAAAGGCTGCAATGAATGCTTTCAGCTGCAGTAGCCGGCATTAATTTTAAACGCCTAAGTAACAGATATCCACAAAGCACTTTCAGGGTGATTTGAGATGTTCGCACTCGAGCTCAACAAAAGCTTCATCGATGGCAATATCTATGGTAGTATGCATAACCACAAATTTGCTTCATAATCTCTGTAATCAGCCCATGATTTCTTCAGACGGAAATAAAGATTGAAAATTAACTTCTTTCAGTCAGGAGCATGCGACTAGGCGGTTTTTTTGTTCTCTTGACAACTCAATCTCTTGCTGTGTTTTATCCGGAAGGCAGGCTTAGACGGCACGGTGGCGCAGCGGTAGAGTTGCTGCCTCACAGCGCCAGAGACCCTGGTTCGAACCTGTCCATGGGTGCCTTTTGTACGGTCTAAAGGGAGCTGTGTGCTATAGATGGGGCTACAATGCAAGTGGATCTTGAATAGGCACGTACATCGGATAAAAATGGCACAAAATGTTGGGGTAACTCAGAGGGTCAGGAAGCATCTCTGGAGAACGTACATAGGTAACGTTTTGGGTCGGGACCCTTTTCTAAACTGATTGTGGTGGAGTGGGAAGAAAGATGAAAGAGAGATGGGGAAGGACAAACCTAGCAAGTGATAGGTGGATACAAGTGAGAGGGGGGTGTTTGATAGGCAGATGGTTGGACAAAGGCCAGAGATGGACGGCACGGTGGCGCAGCGGCAGAGTTGCTGCTTCACTGCGCCAGAGATCCGGGATCGATCCCGACTACGGGCGCTGTCTGTACGGAGTTTGAACGTTCTCCCCGTGACCTGCATGGGTTTTCTCCGAGAACTTTGGTTTCCTCCCACACTCCAAAGACGTACAGGTTTGGAGGTTAATTGGCTTGGTGTAAATGTAAAAATTGTCCCCAGTGGGTATAGGATAGTGTTAGTGTGCGGGGATCGCTGGTCGGTGCGGACTTGATGGGCCGAAGGGCCTGTTTCCGCACTGTATCTGTAAACAAAACTAAGATGAAAAATAATTCTTCAATGCCCTGATGTTTCACATGGTTAATTAGGACAATTCTGCCTCTATTGCTCTTTGAGATAGGGTACTGTCCGATTAATCTCTACCCCATTGCGGACATTGGACTTTGTCTGTGGAACTGGTGCACTACAATGCTGAGAACTATATTCTGCACTCTGTATCTTCCCCTTTGCTCTACCTATTGTACTTGAGTTTGACTTGATTGTATTTACATATGGTATTATCTGATCTGTTTGGATAGCATGCAGAACAAAGCCTTTCACTGCACCATAGTGCACATGACAAGAATAAACTTAATCCTAAGGTATTTATTCACAAAATGCTGGAGTAACTCAGCAGGTCAGGCAGCATCTCGGGAGAGAAGGAATGGGTGACGTTTCGGGTTGAGACCCTTCTTAATAAACTTAATCCTAAGAATGGAACGTCTGAAGAAGGGTCTCGACCCGAAACGTCACCCATTTATTTTCCCCAGAGATGCTGCCTGACCCGTTGAGTTGCTCCAGCATTTTGTGTCTATCTTCATTGAAATAGAAAAATGTACGGCTGCCTCAGAGTGTTACTGGTGAAAAATATTCAACCACTTTGAAGCAGATATTGGTTTTGTTCCTGGACGTGATTGTACGTTCTCCCTGTGACCACGTGGGTTTTCTCCGGGCGCTCCGGTTTCCTCCCACATCCCAAAGACGTGCGGGTTTGTAGGTTAATTGGATTCTGTAAATTGTCCCTAGTGTGCAGGATGGAACCGATATACGGGTGATTGCTGGTCGGCACAGACTTAGTGGGCCGAAGGGCCTGTTTCCACGCTGTATCTTCACACTAAACTAAACCTGGTTAGACCTCCGAAGATAGAAACAAAAAGCTGAAGCAACTCAGCGGGACAGGCAGCATCTCTGGAGAGAAGGAATGGGCGACGTTTTGGGTTGAAACCCTTCTTCAGACCGAGAGTCAGAGGAGAGTGAAACCAGAGGTATAGACGGTACTTAGGACAAATGAATGGAAGAAATGCAAAAAGCAACGGTGATCAAGGAAACGTGGAGCCCACAATGGTCCGTTGTTGGCCGCGATCTCCCGGTTGCTCAACTCTTTAACTCCCCCTCCCACTCCCACACTGTCCTGGGCCTCCTCCGCTGTCAGAGTGAGGCCCAGCGCAAATTGGAGGAACAGCGCCTCATATTTCGCTTGGGCAGCTTACACCCCAGCGGTATGAACATTGACTTCTCCAACTTCAAGTGACCCTTGCATTCCATCTCTCCCCGTCCCTCCCCCACTAGTCGTCCTACTAGTTTCACTGTTGTCCAGTAAGGTTCCACTGTCTGGATAACTTGTTATCACATTCCGCCACAGCCAACAGTGGACCATTGTGGGCTCCTCCTTAGCTTCGTTATCGTTGCTTTCTGCATATCTTCCATTCATTTGTCTGAAGTACCGTCTATATAGAAACATAGAAATAGGTACAGGAGGAGGCCATTTGGCCCTTCGAGCCAGCACCGCCATTCATTCTGATCATCCACAATCTCTCATTTCCCTCTCCCCTGACTCTCGACCAGAAACGTCACCTATTCCTTCTATCCGGAGATGCTGCCTGAGTTGCTCCAGATTTTTTACCTTAGACAATAGACAATAGACAATAGGTGCAGGAGTAGGCCATTCGGCCCTTCGAGCCAGCAACGCCATTCAATGTGATCATTCCCAATCAGTACCCCGTTCCTGCCTTCTCCCCATACCCCCTGACTCCGCTATCCTTAAGAGCTCTATCCAGCTCTCTCTTGAATGCATTCAGAGAATTGGCCTCCACTGCCTTCTGAGGCAGAGAATTCCACAGATTCACAACTCTCTGACTGAAAAAGTTTTTCCTCATCTCCGTTCTAAATGACACATTTTTGTGTCTATCTTCGGGTTAAACCAGCATCCACAGTTCCTTGCTACTCATGGTTAAAGCTCTTCTGTTATTAACACCTTCTCCAAGATTAATTATAAAGACTGAATAGCAAAGCCCCAGAGCTGGGCCCAAATAGGGCACTGGTATCCAATTAGCACCACTATCATTGATCGCTGCCCTTTGCTTTGTGTTATTTGGGCAATTTATTATCCAATTTAGTTCCCCCTTTACTCAAGAGTTTTCACTTTAACTCCAAGTGTGTCTTCTAAAAAACAGTCGGATCAGTCTGAAGAGGGGTCTTGACCCGAAACTTCACCCATTCCATCTCTCCTAGATGCTGCCTGACCTGCTGAGTTACTCCAGCATTTTGTGATACCTTCTAAAAACCAAGATCTACAACGTCCACCCGATCTGTTTCCACTTTCCTAAACATTCAATAGATTTGTTCAGTGTATGAAGGAACTGCAGACGCTGATTTACACTGAACGTAGATACAAAGTGCTGGAGTAACTCAGCGGGACAGGCAGCATCTCTGGAGGGAAGGAACGGGAGACGTTTCGGGTCGAGACCCTTCTTCAGACTGAGAGTCAGGAGTAGGGTTGCCAACTGTCCCGTATTAGCCGGGACATCCCGTATTTTGGGCCTAATTAGTTTGTCCCCGTACGGGACTGCCCTTGTCCCGTATTAGTAGGGTTGCCAACTTCCTCACTCCCAAATAAGGGACAAAGGGTGACGTCACCGCCCCGTGCCCCACGTGACCTCACCCAGCCAGCGACCACGTGCTCCCGGGCCCAGGCGGCCGCCATTGGTGGAGCGGGAGCACGTGGCCGCTGGCTGGGTGAGGTCACGTGGGGCGCGGGTCGGTGACGTCACCCTTTGTCCCTTATTTGGGAGTGAGGAAGTTGGCAACCTCTAGTCAGGGGAGAGGGAGACACAAAGACATGGAAGGGTAGGGTGTGAAAACGAGACATCAAAGGGGACGGTGTTCGAGGAAAATGTAGAATAGATCATGGATAGCTAAGGGGAAGGTGACAACGAAGCATACAAAGATGAAATGTAATCAGGAGGACAGTCAGCCTGGTCGGAGAATTAGGATGTGGGGGAGGGATGGAGAGAGGGGGGAAGCAAGGGTCACTTGAAGTTAGAGAAATCAATATTCATACCGCTGGGGTGTAAGCTGCCCAAGCGAAATATGAGGTGCTGTTCCTCCAATTTACACTGGGCTTCACTGTGACAGTGGAGGAGGCCCAGGACAGAAAGGTCAGTGTGGGAGTGGGAGGGGAAGTTAAAATGGTTAGCAACTGGGAGATTGTGTAGGTTTATTTAGCGACCAGGGTTTGTTCTGTGTTAGCTGTCACTCATAACGTCATGTCGTCTCAGAACGACTGCCTGCCTGCACTCTTGTAAAAAGCTCCTGAATGACTTCCTTGATAATAGACTGCAATGTTTCTCTAACTCTAGATGTCAAGCTAACAGGCCTATAATTCTCGGATCATGTTCCTGACCTTTAGTTAGAGAGAAAAAAAAGGAACGTAAGCTACTTTCCAATCGTCTGCACATGCTTTGCATTTAATGAGCTGCAAGAAAAATGTAAGTGGAAGCTCCCCGTAGATTTGTTCCACCTTTCCTCAAAGTACATTGTGTTCCCGGTTTAACTAGACGTAGATCGATAATTCTCCAACACAGGCTTGGGAAAACTCCATTTACCTTCCATTCCTTGTCTTATCAATCAACTACGGGTCGGTGGCGCAGCGGTAGAGTTGCTGCCTTACAGCGAATGCAGCGCCGGAGACCCGGGTTCGATCCCGACTGCGGGTGCTGTCTGTACGGAGTTCCTAAGTTCTCCCCTTGACCTGCATAGGGGTTTTCTCTGAGACCTTCGGTTTCCTCCCACACTCCCAAGACGTACAGGTTTGTAGGTTAATTAGCTTGGTGTAAATGTAAATTGTCCCTAGTGTGTGTAGGATAATGTTAGTGCACAGGGACCAATAGACAATAGGTGCAGGAGTAGGCCATTCGGCCCCTCGAGCCAGCACCGCCATTCAAAGTGAACATGGCTGATCATTCTCAATCAGTACCCCATTCCTGCCTTCTCCCCACACCCCCTGACTCCGTTATCAGCGGATCGCTGGTCAGTACGGACTCAGTGGGATGTAGGGCCTGTTTCTGCACTGTATCTCAAATCTAAACTACAATTCTTGTGACAAGTGACAATAGAAGGATGAGAGGGGATCTTATCGAAACATATAAGATCATTAAGGGATTGGACATGTTAGAGGCAGGAAACATGTTCCCAATGTTGGGGGAGTCCAGAACCGGGGGCCACAGTTTAAGAATAAGGGGTAGGCTAATTTAGAACGGAGATGAGGAAAAAATGTTTCAGTCAGAGAGTTGTGAATCTGTGGAATTCACTGCCTCAGAAGGCAGTGGAGGCCAATTCTCTGAATGCATTCAAGAGAGAGCTAGATAGAGCTCTTAAGGATAGCGGAGTCAGGGGGTATGGGGAGAAGGCAGGAATGGGGTACTGATTGAGAATGATTAGCCATGATCACTTTAAATGGTGGTGCTGGCTCGAAGGGCCGAATGGCCTCCTCCTGCACCTATTGTCTACTGTCTAATACAACAAAAATTGGCATTCTTTAGATGATGAGACTGACTGATAATAATGGGCGAAGATGTCAGGCACGTAAGAAACATACATGAATTGTGGATTGTGTGCATTTAAAGGGTCAAGATGAAGGTTACAGATTCCCGAGGGTGGTGGGTGCCTGGAACATGCTGCCAAGGATGGTGGTGGCATCACGGTGGCGCAGCGGTACAGTTCCTGCCTTACAGTGCCAGACACCCGGGTTCGATCCTGACTACGGACGCTGTCTGTACGGAGTTTGTACATTCTCCCCTTGACCTTGTGGGTTTTCTCCGAGTGCTCCGGTTTCCTCCCACATTCCAAAGGCGCACATGTTTGCAAGTTAATTTGACTTCGATAAAGATTGTAAATTGTCCCCAGTGTGTAGGCAAGTGTTCGGGTACGGGGATCGCTGGTCGGCGCGGGCAGGGTGGGTCGAAATGTCTGTTTCCGCGCCGTATCTGTAAACTAAACTAAACTAAACTAATCTAAATGTTTAGTTCGCAAATCAATTTTTGTTAAAATGAAAATGAGCACGTCATGCTAGATCAGGGTCAACTTTTAATATGCCAAGTAGCAATGCAATTAGCTTCAGAAGCATTACCTTTCAATTAGGGGAAAGAAAGAGGTGTGGAATGCTCATTGGTGACTGGGACTCAGATTTGTGAAAGAGGTGGATTCGTGACATTTCAGGGAAAACTATAAATATGCAACAATTCAGTGCCGCACAAATTGTTGGAGAGCTGCAAATATCTTGTGGAATAAGTGCATTCACTGATGTGACTGACAATCATTGCATTTTGCTGTTGGCAAGAGAAAAAATTCTTCCTGGATAATCATTATATTCTCAATTAATAAGAGCAATGTTGGCTTAACATGTGATGAGTGTTTGTCGGCACTGGGCCTGTACTCGCTGGCGGGGGGACCTCGTTGAAACGTACCGAATAGACAAAGGCCTGGATAGAGTGGACGTGGAAAGGATGTTTCCACTAGTGGGAGAGTCTAGGATCAGAGGGCACAGCCTCAGAATTAAAGGACGTTCCTTTAGGAAGGAGATGAGGAGGAATTTCTTTAGTCAGAGGGTGGTGAATCGGTGGAATTCATTGCCACAGACGGCTGTGGAGGCCAAGCCAATGGATATTTTTAAGGCAGAGATAGATAGATTAGACAATAGACAATAGGTGCAGGAGGAGGCCATTCGGCCCTTCGAACCAGCACCGCCATTCAATGTGATCATGGCTGATCATTCTCAATCAGTACCCCGTTCCTGCCTTCTCCCCATACCCCCTGACTCTGCTAACTTTAAGAGCTCTATCTAGCTCTCTCTTGAAAGCATTCAGAGAATTGGCCTCCACTGCCCTCTGAGGCAGAGAATTCCACAGATTCACAACTCTCTGACTGAAAAAGTTTTTCCTCATCTCAGTTCTCAATGGCCTACCCCTTATTCTTAAACTGTGGCCCCTTGTTCTGGACTCCCCCAACATTGGGAACATGTTTCCTGCCTCTAATGTGTCCAACCCCTTAATAATCTTATACATTTCGATAAGATCTCCTCTCATCCTTCTAAATTCCAGTGTATACAAGCCTAGTCGCTCCAGTCTTTCAACATATGGCAGTCCCGCCATTCCGGGAATTAACCTAGTAAACCTTCGCTGCACGCCCTCAATAGCAAGAATATCCTTCCTCAAATTTGGAGACCAAAACTGCACACAGTACTCCAGGTGCAGTCACACTAGGGCCCTGTACAACTGCCGAAGGACCTCTTTGCTCCTATACTCAACTCCTCTTGTTATGAAGGCCAACATTCCATTGGCATTCTTCACTGCCTGCTGTACCTGCATGCTTCCTTTCAGTGACTGATGCACTAGGACACCCTAGATTATTGATTAGCACGGGTGTCAGGGGTTATGGGGATAAGGCAGGAGAATAGGGTTGAGGGGGAGAGATAGATCAGCCATGACTGAATGGCGGAGTAGACTTGATGGGCCGAGTGGCCTAATTCTGCTTCTATCCCTTATGACATGATCTCATGAGAGGGCGTAGAGATCTGGAGGGGTAAGGTGTGAAAAAGATCAAAGCAGGCGATGCTAAGGAAATGTAGAATGGATCATTGTTAGCTGAGGGGATGGTGAGAAGAAGGCATACATCTATGTATTACCAAAAATCCCATCTTGTATATACATATATATATATATATATATAAATATATATGTATGTTCCCGAAATACAGCGAAAACAGTGCACGATAGCGCAACAATTTTAGGGGGACCTTACTCACCATTCAACCGCAGTGTGCAGTATCAAGTTTCCTTCAAATTGTTGTGCTATCGTGTACGGTTTTGGCTGTATTTCAGGAACATACATATGCATGTACAAAAACATGGCCATGTTGATCTAATAGACAATAGACAATAGGTGCAGGAGTAGGCCATTCGGCCCTTCGAACCAGCACCGCCATTCAATGTGATCACGGCTGATCATTCTCAATCAGTACTCCGTTCCTGCCTTCTCCCCATACCCCCCGACTCCGCTATCCTTAAGAGCTCTATCTAGCTCTCTCTTGAATGCATTCAGAGAATTGGCCTCCACCTCAATTCTGAGGCAGAGAATTCCACAGATTTACAACTCTCTGACTGAAAACGTTTTTCCTCATCTCCGTTCTAAATGGCCTACCCCTTATTCTTAAACTGTGGCCCCTCGTTCTGGACTCCCCCAACATTGGGAACATGTTTCCTGCCTCTAACGTGTCCAACCCCATAATAATCTTATACGTTTCGATAAGATCCCCTCTCATCCTTCTAAATTCCAGTGTATACAAGCCTAGTCGCTCCAGTCTTTCAACATACGACAGTCCCGCCGTTCCGGGAATACGTCCATGTGCTTTGTTGAACGATGACTCCTGAGGAAAAAAATGGCAGGGACAGGTCAGATTAGATACAGAGCTAATTTCCTTCTACACAGTCTGTCACAGAGCAGGGATTAGACAGGTCCAAACAAAAACCATCCCGATACAGAGTAAAATCTCTGTGTCTCCCGCTTCGCTCTGACTATTGTACTTGAGTTTGACTTGATTGTATTTATGTATGGTACATCTGAATAGTGTGCAGACCTGCCAGGTCACACCAAGGACTTGGGCTTTTGTTTTAAATTGTTTTATTATTATTATTTTTTAAAAGAGGTAAAAGCTCAAATTTTCTTCAAGTTAAAGTTTGACCACTTGATAATATTAAGATTGTGTGTGTCTTTTTTCCCTGTCACAACGGGAACCCAACGAGTCCAAGGGTCGTCTAGTAATCAACACAATTAACCAGAAGGGACGAGCCTAGCTGCAAATGCAAGCAGAACGAATGTTTCACCTCTGGTTAATATTAAAGGACGGTAATGATGAAACTGTACGAACTTAATGCAGAAATGTTGGTCCCAATGGCTCACTGAAGCAGTTTTCTGCAACTTGGATGAGATTGACTGTGTCTTTCTGAAAGAATTGTCTGCAGGCAAAAAAGTAACAAGGCATGGCAATCAGGAGAAGATTTTTTATCAAAGTCACTAGTCAAAGCCGTGTGCGGCACGGTGGCGCAGCGGTAGAGTTGCTGCCTTACAGCGAGGTGTATAAAATCTTGAGAGAAATAGATCGGGTAGACGCACAGTGTCTCTTGCCCAGAGTAGGTGAATCGAGGACCAGAGGACATAGGTTTAAGGTGAAGGGGAAAAGATTTAATAGGAATCTGAGGTGTAACTTTTTCACACAAAGGGTGGTGACAATAGACAATAGGTGCAGGAGGAGGCCATTCGGCCCTTTGAGCCAGCACCGCCATTCAATGTGATCATGGCTGATCATTCTCAATCAGTACCCCGTTCCTGCCTTCTCCCCATACCCCCTGACTCCGCTATCCTTAAGAGCTCTATCTAGCTCTCTTTTGAATGCATTCAGAGAATTGGTCTCCACTGCCTTCTGAGGCAGAGAATTCCACAGATTCACAACTCTGACTGAAAAAGTTTTTCCTCATCTCCGTTCTAAATGGCCTACCCCTTGTTCTTAAACTGTGGCCCCTGGTTGTGGACTCCCCCAACATTGGGAACATGTTTCCTGCCTCTAACGTGTCCAATCCCTTAATATTCTTATACGTTTCGATAAGATCTCCTCTCATCCGTCTAAATTCCAGTGTATACAAGCCTAGTCGCTCCAGTCTTTCAACATTCCAAAGACGTACAGGTATGTAGGTTAATTGGCTGGGTAAATGTAAAAATTGTCCCTAGTGTGTGTAGGATAGTGTTAATGTACGGGGATCGCTGGGCGGCACGGACTTGGTGGGCCGAAAAGGCCTGTTTCCGGCTGTATATATATGATATGATATGATATGATAGTCCCGCCATTCCGGGAATTAACCTAGTAAACCTACGCTGCACGCCCTCAATAGCAAGAATATCCTTCCTCAAATTTGGAGACCAAAACTGCACACAGTACTCCAGGTGCGGTCTCACTAGTGCCCTGTACAACTGCAGAAGGACCTTTTTGCTCCTATACTCAACTCCTGACATGACATGACTCACACAAAGCTTTTATGTTGTCTGAAGAAGGGACTTGACCCGAAACGTCAGCCATTCCATCTCTCCAGAGATGCTGCCTGCCCCACTGAGTTACTCCATTTTTTTGAGCCATAGGAGGTAGTTGAGGCAGGGACTATCGCAACATTAAAGAAACACTTAGGCAGGTACATGGATAGGACAGGCTTAGTGGGATATGGGCCAAAACCAGGCAGGTGGGACGAGTGTAGATGGGACATTTTGGCCGGCGTGGGCAGGTTGGGCCGAAGGGCCTGTTTCCACACTCTACGACTCTATGACTCTCTGGCACGATGACACGATGAGGTCAATAATAGAACCTGCATAAGATGTCATTTGAATAATCCATGACATCAGGGGAGAGTGGAGATAGGCACAAACTGCTGGAGTAACTCAGCAGAACAAGCAGCGTCTCTGAATAGAAGGACCGGGTTAATGGTCTCTGGTTAAGCAGACACCAATCTGCTCTGAAATCCCCTCCAGCACACCAGTCTGTTGCTAGCTCATCAAACCACCATTCAATGCATTTTGAGGACGGATACACTAACAAGGCTTTTAGCAATTGGGAAATGTTGCTGACAGCAAGGCAATTGTCCACTGTTGTCACTTGGACCGGTCCTGGTGGGAGATGAACACATTGCCTCTCCTGGCACCGGCTCCTTGTAGATCAATCACAGCAACAAAGTGGAAAGATCTAATCAGCTTCAACCTAACGTTGGAAAATAGGATCAGCCACTGCACCAGCCAAGATCACTTGCAATATTTTCACAAACACACCATGGGCAGCACGGTGGCGCAGCGGTAGAGTTGCTGCCTCACAGCGCCAGAGACCCGGGTTCGATCCCGACGAGGGGCGCTGTCTGTACGGAGATTGTACGTTCTCCCCGTGACCTGCGTGGGTTTTCTCAGAGATCTTCGGTTTCCTCCCACACTCCCAAGAGGTGCAGGTTTGTAGGTTAATTGGCTTGGTGTATATGTAAATTGTCCCCAGTGTGTGTAGGATAATGTTAGTGCGCAGGGATCAATAGACAATAGGTGCAGGAGTAGGCCATTCGACCCTTCGAGCCAGCACCGCCATTCAATGTGAACATGGCTGATCATTCTCAATCAGTACCCCATTCCTGCCTTCTCCCCATACCCCCTGACTCTGTTATCAGCGGATCGCTGGTCAGTACGGACTCAGTGGGATGAAGGGCCTGTTTCTGCGCTGTATCTCTAATCTAAACCATAATTCTTGTGACAAATGACAATAGAAGGATGAGAGGGGATCTTATCGAAACATATAAGATTATTAAGGGGTTTGTAGGCTAATTGGCTTGGTGTAAATGTAAAATTGTCCCTAGTTTTACAGGGAAGTGTTAGCATGCGGGGATCGCTGGGCGGCACGGGCTCGGTGGGCCGAAGGGCCTGTTTCCGTGCTGCATCTCTAAAACTAAACTAAACTAAATTTTCCAAATATACCACACGTGGTATCTTGACATCCTTTCTCTGACATTTGACTCCACCAGTCGATGCAGATTAGTTTAGTTTTTATTTAGTTTACAATTACAGTTTAGTTTATTATCACGTGTACCGAGGTACAGCAAAAAGCTTTCGTTGCGTGCTATGCAGTCAGCATCCAGGTTTCCTCTCACACCCCAAAGACGTGCGGGTTTGCAGCTTAATTTGCTGTTTTGCGGCACGGTGGCGCAGCGGTAGAGTTGCCGCCTTACAGCGAATGCAGCGCCGGAGACCCGGGTTCGATCCTGACTACGGGCGCTGTCTGTACGGAGTTTGTACGTTCTTCCCGTGACCTGCGTGGGTTTTCTCCGAGATCTTCGGTTTCCTCCCACACTCCAAATACGTACAGGGTTGTAGGTTAATTGGTTTGGCAAATGTAAAAATTGTCCCTGGTGGGTGTAGGATAGTGTTAGTGTGCGGGGATCACTGGTCGGCGCGGACCCGGTGGGCTGAAGGGCCTGTTTCCGTGCTGTATCTCTAAACTAAACTAATAATTAGCCTCTGTAAAATTGACTCTAGTGTGTGGAGAGTGGATGAAGTGGGATAACATAGAACTAGTGTGAAGGGCTGATCGATGGTCAGCCTGAGCTTGATGGTTCGAAGGGCCTGTTTCCATGCAGAAACAAAGAACTGCAGATGCTGGTTTTGTGCACAAAAAGACACAAAGTGCTGGAGTAACTCAGCGGGTCAGGCAGCATCTGTGGAGAACATGGATAGGTGACGTTTCACAGAGTGCTGAAGCCAATTAACCTACAAACCTGGACGTCTTTGGAGTGTGGGAGGAAACCGAAGATCTCGGAGAAAACCCACGCAGGTCACGGGGAGAACGTACAGACTCCGTACAGACAGATGTAATTGAGAGTGTGGGACGAAACAGAAGATCTCGGAGAAACCCCACGCAGGTCACAAGGAGTTACTCCAGCACTTTATTTTCTTCTTTTGAAGCTGTTGTATCTACTGGCCAACAGGGGTGTAAAGGACATTTGATTACGGAACTGATTTCACCAGTTAAAGACTGACACAAAATGCTGGAGTAACTCAGCGGGTCAGGCAGCATCTCTGGAGAACATGGATAGGTGACGTTTCACAGAGTGCTGGAGTAACTCAGCGGGTCAGGCAGCAGCTCTGGAGAACACGGATAGGTGACGTTTCGGGTTTGGACTCTTCTTCAGGATGTGTTTCCATGCTGCATCTATAAGCAAAACCCAAGCAAGCCTGTCCATTCCCTGTAATACCATGAATTTAGTTTAATTTTTAAATTCAGATATACAGTACGGAAACAGGCCCTTAGGCCTACCCAGTCTGTGCCGACCAGCGATCACCCAGCACACTAGCACTATCCTACACACACCAGGGACAATTTACAATTTTTACCCAAGCCAATTAACCTACAAAACTGTACTTCTTTGGAGTGTGGGAGGAAACCGTAGCACGCGGAGAAAACCCACGCAGTCAGGGGGAGAACGTACAAGCTTTGTACAGATAGCACCCATAGTCAGGATCGAACCCGGGACTCTGGCGCTGTAAGGCAGCAACTCTACCGCTGCGCCACCGTGCCGCCCGAAAATGGTGTGTGAGGCGCCATTGGTTTGTCAATGGAGAGTTTGGAGATATATATCGGAGAACAACGACAGTCTGAAGAAGGTTCTCGACCTGAAACGTCACCTATCCCTTTTCTCCAGAGATGCTGTCTGACCCGCTGAGTTACTCCAGCACTCTGTGAAACGTCACCTATCCATGTTCTCCAGAGATGATGCCTGACCCGCTGAGTTACTCCAGCACTCCGTGAAACGTCACCTATCCATGTTCTCCAGAGATGCTGCCTGATCCGCTGAGTTACTCCAGCACTCTGTGTCTAACAATGGTACAAACATCCCAATGCATAGGCATTCTCTGCAGCGGCCATTGACAGCAGCTTTTCCTTCATGTATTGACTTCCTGTCCTTGTGACAGATTCAGGTTCCCTCTGACTAATTGGCGTCTGTTTGTGTGCTCGACTTTCTCCCACCGCAGGGCCTATTGGAAAGGCAAACAGGCAGTATAAAGGTTGCTGGGAGGCAGGTGAGACCTAATTTAATTCATTTGCAAGCGGCTTGCGACTTTCTGAACCAATCTGCCTCTTTTAGTTCCCCAAAGTTAGTTTGCAAACTTACAGTCAAACCATCATGATTGACTGCCTTAGTTTAGTTTCCTTTACTTTACTTTACTTTAGTTTACTATAGTTTACTTTAATTTAGTTGAGTTTGGTTTAGTTCAGAGATACAGCGTGGAAACAGGCCATTCGGCCCACCGCGTCCACGATCTCCGCACATTAACACTAGCCTACACACACTAGGGACAATTTACAATTATGGCGAAGCCAATTAGCTTACAAACCTGCACGTCTTTGGAGTGTGGGAGGAAACCGAAGATCTCGGGAGAAAACCCACGCGGGCCACGGGGAGAACGTACAAACTCTGTACGGACAGCACCCGTAGTCGGGATCGAACCCGGGTCTCTGGGGCTTTAAGGCAGCAACTCTACCCCTGCGCCACCGCGCTGCCCAAATGGTTTATAGTTTAACTTAGTTTATTTTACTGTCGTTTATTGTCACGTGTACCGAGGTACAGTGGAAAGCTTTTGTTGTGTGTTATCCAATCAGTGGAAAGACAACACACGATTACACAGCGATCGTCCACAGTGTACAGATCCATGATAAACGGAATACTACAAAATATAAGACCATTCATAAATATAGGAAATATCACAAATTGAAATAAAAATGCCTGTTATGGGACGAGTTCAGAGGTGCATTTGGATCAAAGCCAGGATTTTCTTTTAATCCAATGGGAGCTGTTAAATAATTTACATTACGTCGTCCAAACTAGCATTGGTCTTTTAGAGGTATCTCCCTCAGGTGTGATCCAACTTTGATGTTCAGGATCAGACTTTCCAGCAAATATCAGTCATAAGGCTGCAGGGTGACTTGGACAGGTTGTGTGAGTGGGCGGATACATGGCAGATGCAGTTTAATGTAGATAAGTGTGAGGTTATTCACTTTGGAAGTAAGAATAGAAAGGCAGATTATTATCTGAATGGTGTCAAGTTAGGAGGAGGGGGAGTTCAACGAGATCTGGGTGTCCTAGTGCATCAGTCAATGAAAGGAAGCATGCAGGTACCGCAGGCAGTGAAGAAAGCCAATGGAATGTTGGCCTTCATAACAAGAGGAGTTGAGTATAGGAGCAAAGAGGTCCTTCTACAGTTGTACCGGGCCCTGGTGAGACCGCACCTGGAGTACTGTGTGCAGTTTTGGTCTCCAAATTTGAGGAAGGATATTCTTGCTATGGAGGGCGTGCAGCGTAGGTTCACTAGGTTAATTCCAGGAATGGCGGGACTGTCGTATGTTGAAAGGCTGGAGCGATTGGGCTTGTATACACTGGAATTTAGAAGGATGAGGGGGGATCTTATTGAAACATATAAGATAATTAGGGGATTGGACACATTAGAGGCAGGAAACATGTTCCCAATGTTGGGGGAGTCCAGAACAAGGGGCCACAGTTTAAGAATAAGGGGTAGGCCATTTAGAACGGAGATGAGGAAGAACTTTTTCAGTCAGAGAGTGGTGAAGGTGTGGAATTCTCTGCCTCAGAAGGCAGTGGAGGCCAGTTCGTTGGATGCTTTCAAGAGAGAGCTGGATAGAGCTCTTAAGGATAGCGGAGTGAGGGGGTATGGGGAGAAGGCAGGAACGGGGTACTGATTGAGAGTGATCAGCCATGATCGCATTGAATGGCGGTGCTGGCTCGAAGGGCTGAATGGCCTACTCCTGCACCTATTGTCTATTGTCTATTGTCTATTGAAACAGCTTGGAAACAGGCCCTTCCGCCCAACTTGCCCGCACCGACCAACGTGTGTCTACCTTTGGTTTAAACCAGCATCTGCAGTTCCTTCCTACACATGTCCCATCCACACTAGTCCCACCTGCCTGCGCTTGGTACATATCCCACCAAACCTGTCTTATCCATATACCTGCCCAAATGCTTCTTAAACGTTGGGATAGTCCCAGCCTCAACTACCTCCTCTGGCAGCTCGCTCCATACACCCACCACCCTTTCTGTAAAAAAGTTACCCCTCTGGTTCCTATTAAATCTTTCTTCCCCTATCACCTTAATCCTATGTCCGCTGGTCTTCGATTCCTCTGCTCTGAGCAAAGGAATGTGCACTTACCCGATCTATTCCTCTCATGATTTTGTACACGAGGAAAAACTTTTTCAGTCAGAGTCGTAAATCTGTAGAATTCACTGCCTCAGAAGGCAGTGGAGGCCAATTCTCTGAATGCATTCAAGAGAGAGCTAGATAGAGCTCTTAAGGATAGCGGAGTCAGGGGGTATGGGGAGAAGGCAGTAACGGGGTACTGATTGAGAATGATCAGCCATGATCACATTGAATGGTGATGCTGGCTCGAAGGGCCGAATGGCCTCCTCCTGCACCTATTGTCTATTGTCTATTGTCCTCACATGATTTTGTACACCTCTATAAAATCAATCCTCATCCTCCTGCGCTCCAAGGAATAGAGTCCCAGCCTGTTCAACCTCTCCCTGTAGCTCAGGGACTCGAGCCCCGGCAACATCCTCGTAAATCTTCTCTGTGCCCTTTCCAGCTTGACAGCATCTTTACTATCACATGGTGCCCAGCGTTGAACACAATACTCTAAATGCGGCCTCACCAACGTCTTATACAACTGCAACATGACCTCCCAACTTATATTCTTAATACTCTGATTGATGAAGGCCAATGTCCCAGAAGCCTATTGCCCTAGATTCCCCTGCTCAACCTCTCTCTGCAGCTCAGACCCTCGAGTCCTGGCAACATCCCCGTGAATTTTCTCTGCGCCCTTTCCAGCTTGACAACATCATTCCTATAACATGGTGCCCAGAGCTGAACGCAATACTCTAAATGTGGTCTCGCCAACGTCTTTTACAACTGTATGTCTGTTACGGAATCCGATGGTACGCACTTTCAAGCTTTAGTCTGAAGAAAGGTCCCGACCCGACACGTCACGCATCCACGTTCTCCAGAGATGCTGCCTGACCCGCTGAGTTGAATTTAATTTATTTTAATTAAATTTAATTTAGAGATACAGCGCGGAAACAGGCCCTTTCGGCCCACCGGGTCCGTGCCGACATTAACACTATCCACTTGGGACGATTTTTACATTTGCCCAGCCAATTAACCTACAAACCTGGATGTCTTTGGAGTGTGGGAGGAAGTCCAGCACCTTTTTTTCTTTTGAAGTTGTATCTTCTGGCAAACCCGGGGCAGGGATGTAAAGGACCTTTGATTACGGAACCGATTTACCAGTTAAAGACTGACACAAAATGCTGGAGTAACTCAGCGGGTCAGGCAGCATCTCTGGAGAACATGGATAGGTGACGTTTCACAGAGTGCTGGAGTAACTCAGCGTCTCTGTAGAGAAGGAACAGGTGGCGTTTCGGGGTCGAAACCCTCCTTCAGACTGGCTGTTTACCCCGGGCAGTGTGAAATGTAGATGGAGCAAATAAATATTTAAACCAGTGGATGGGATGTGGATCAAATGCGTCACTTTGTGGGCGAGAAAGAGAGAGCGAGAGAGAAACAGAGAGAGGGGGAAAGGGGAGAGAGTTTATCTGTTAGATGTCTCATTCACTTGCACTGTACTGCTCCAAGTTGAATTGGACTATATCTGTTTTTTGGGGATGTATTCTTTATTTAGAGAGGCCGTAATTGCAGAGTTGCCGCCTGTCTTGGTGGGACTGACATCCATCCTCTGACTAGTTGTCACACGTTTGAAAACAACAGAGAAATGACCGCAGTGAATCACTGGTATTTATTCACAAAATGCTGGAGCAACTCAGCGGGTCAGGCAGCATCTCAGGAGAGAAGGAATGGGCGACGTTTCGGGTCGAGACCCTTCTTCAGACTGAATCACTGTGAATCACTGCATAATCTGACAACGACTGAGAACGTACGTTCAACCAACATCTCCCGTGATTGAAAGTCCCGTAATTTTACTTGATTCGGCCTTCCATCTTCACCCTCTCGGTCTGCCTTTGAAAGTTTCAAAGTGTTCGAGTTGGGCAGGATTTTCTGAAACGTCTTCCTTTCAGCGACCGCGATGCTTAGACTCCTGTGCCGATTTAACTTGACACCTTATTTTTTTTAAAAAGGACTTGAATGCATTTGCTGGCAGCCTGACGTACGATGTGCTTTCATCAGGCCAACGGCAGGCTGGTTGAGAAGACTGTCGTGCTGGAAAAAGATCGAGAGCACATTCATCATTCTTAACTTGTGGGTATTCACCGAATGGTTAGTTTTATCCCTTGGTTATTTCTGGCACTGTGTTGACAACCCCATAAATATTCATGGTCCAGTTAAAAACTGTTCAGGCAGTTTGTTTGCATTCGTGGGCTGTTCTCCTTTGGGAAGGTTCGGAAGCAGTTGGCTTGTGAGATACTGCAGACTGGGCCATGCAACCGTTCCGGTCTGAAGAAGCCTCGTGCCCAGAGTGGGCGAATTGAGGACCAGAAGACATAGGTTTCAGGTGAAGGGGAGAAGATTTAATGGGAACCTGAGGGGTAACTTTTTCACACACAAAGGTTGGTGGGTGTATGGAACGAGCTGCCGGAGGAGGTAGTTGAGGTAGGGACTATCCCAATGTTTAAGAAACAGTTAGACAGGTACATGGATAGGACAGGTACATGGATACCTGTCAGGTAGAAGGGTCTGACATTAGTCCCAGGCAAGTGGGACTAGTGTAGATAGGGCATGTGTAGAAAGGAACTGCAGATGCTGGTTTAAACCAAAGATAACACATGTTGGTCGGTGCGGGCAAGTTGGGCGGATGGGCCTGTTTCCACGCTGTATCATTCTATGATTATTGACTGATATTTGCTGGATAGTCTGTTCCTGAACATCAAAGTGAGATCACACCTGAGGGAGATACTTCTAAAAGACCAATGCTAGTTTGGACATGTCGGGTCGAAGGGCCTGTTTCCACACTGCATGATTCTCTGACTCTGTGACTTTAAGGGTCCCGACCTGAATTGTCCCCTTTCCGTCAAGTCAGAGAGTTGTGAATCTGTGGAATTCTCTGCCTCAGAAGGCAGTGGAGGCCGATTCTCTGAATGCATTCAAGAGAGAGCTAGATAGAGCTCTTAAGGATAGCGGAGTCAGGGGGGTATGGGGAGAAGGCAGGAACGGGGTACTGATTGAGAATGATCAGCCATGATCACATTGAATGGCGGTGCTGGCTCGAAGGGCCGAATGGCCTACTCCTGCACCTTTTGTCTATTGTCTGTTGTCTATTGTCAATGATTCGGATGAGACCATACAGGGCAAGATTAGCAAGTTTGCAGATGACACTAAAGTGGGTGGATAGTGAAGATGGTTGTAATAGTTTTGCAGCAGGATCTTGATTGATTGGCCAGGTGGGTTGAGGAATGGTTGATGGAAGTTAATACAGAGGAATGTGAGGTGTTGCGTTTTGGGAAGACTAACATAGGCAGGACCTACACCCGTGGTTTGTAGGCCTCTGGTGAGTGTTGTAGAGCAGAGGGGTCTAGGAGTGCAGGTACATAGTTCATTGAAAGTGTCGTCACAGGTAGATAGGGCAGTCAAAAATGCTTTTGGCACGTTGGCCTTCATCAGTCAGAGTATTGAGGTCACGGGGAGAGCGTACAAACTCCGCACAGACAGCACCTGTGGAATTCTCTGCCTCAGAAGGCAGCGGAGGCCAATTCTCTGAATGCATTCAAGAGAGAGCTAGATAGAGCTCTTAAGGATAGCGGAGTCAGGGAGTATGGGGAGAAGGCAGGAACGGGGTACTGATTGAGAATGATCAGCCATGATCACATTGAATGGCGGTGCTGGCTGGAAGGGCCGAATGGCCTCCTCCTGCACCTATTGTCTGTTGTCTATTGTCACCCCACAGTCAGGCTGGAACCTGGGTCTCCGGCGTTGTGAGGCAGCAGCTCTACTGCTGTGCCACAGTTTCAACCCTTCATTCTGAGAGAGAGAGGGGGTTAGTGGAGGAATTGTGGAGGGGTGGTGGTGGGTGGGGGGGGGGGGGGGGGGGAGGGGTCGTTAGGACCCCTGCAGTTGCAACAAGGCAAGTTGTAGTGGAGTGGAATGATCAGAAACATAATCAGCCCCCCCTTCCTCTCACGGCGCTGAGAATGCCTGCGTTTAAATACGGTGCAAATCAACACCTTTTAACAATGACTGCAAGCCACTGCAAATTGCCCGACACTCCCTGCACGACACCGCGCACACACAGCACACGCACAGCACACGCACAGCACACGCACAGCCGCGACTCAGATCCCTTGTTCATCCCAATTAACAATGCAAAGTTCACATTCCAGCTCTGCACAAAATCACGCCCGCGCTTCCAGGAGTCCTTTAACGAGGGGTAGGGGGCACTTTCAGAGTTCCCTGACTCCACACATTTGCAAGCAGTGGCGCACAGGACAAATCTGCAATTTCCGTTCATTTTCCAGCTTGTCGCTGCGCTGAGGAAATTAAGCGGAGGCTTTGAAAATGTTGCTTCTGGGCGGCACGGCGGCGCAGCGGCAGAGTTGCTGCCTCACAGCGCCGGAGAACCGAGATCAATCCCGACCACGGGCGCTTGTCTGCACGGAGTTTGTACGCTCTCCCCCTGACCCGCGTGGGTTTTCTCCCGGATCTTCGGTTTCCTCCCACGCTCCAACGACGTACAAGTTTGTAGGTCAATTGGCTTGGTGTAGGGTGTGAATTGTCCCTAGTATGTGTAGAAACTTAGAAACATAGAAACATAGAAAATGGGTGCAGGAGTAGGCCATTCGGCCCTTCGAGCCTGTACGCACCGCCATTCAATATGATCATGGCTGATCATCCAACTCAGTATCCCGTACCTGCCTTCTCTCCATACCCCCTGATCCCTTTAGCCACAAGGGCCACATCTAACTCCCTCTTAAATATAGCCAATGAACTGCCTTCAACTACCCTCTGTGGCAGAGAATTCCACAGATTCACCACTCTGTGTGTGTGGGATAGTGTTAGTGCGCGGGGATCGCTGGGTCGGCACGGACTCGATGGGCCGAAGGGCCTGTTTCCGCGCTATATCTTCAATGGGATCATGACCCATCCGTGTTCTCCAGAGATGCCTCCTGACCCGTTGAGTTACTCCAGCATTTTGAGCCCTTTCCGTAGCAGAGGGCTTGGGCTCAATGGCCAGCTCTCAGAATAGACTTCGTACTGTCTCTTTTTTAGAAGCCTCATTGGCAAAGCAAACGCAAAATAACCTATGTGTTCCGGAAAAAGACAAAGCAGTGAACATCATTGAACATAAGCTAGCATTTTTAGCATCATTTTTCATTGATTTCACAATAATTGAACCGCATTGCCTCAGTACAACAGCATCAAAAGTCAATTAATTACACTCTACATGAGACAAGACAGTTCTAATCATTACCAAATTATTTTATGTTTCTCAAAATAAGTATTAATTTAAACCACTCAATTAATCAGAATCTTAAAGCCTTTGACATTTTTATGTGCTTAATCAATTGACTCACAATCAGCATGAATATAATTCTGTGGTTACTGGACTGTTTAAAAAAGAGTGGTATCAAGGGAGCTTTATAATAACAGTTCACACGTGCTGTGTCAGCTCCAAGAAGGTTATGGCAGATGCTTGATAAAACTCAGCCGTTTGACATCAAGAAATGAAAGGAAACAAATCTCCATTAAATTCAATGATTCACAGATTATTGCAGCATTTCATTTGACCTTTTTTTTAGATTTAGAGATACAGCGCGGAAACAGGCCCTTCGGCCCACCGAGTCCGCGCCGCCCAGCGATCCCCGCACACTAACGCTATCCTACACACACTAGGGACAATTTTTACATTTACCCAGTCAATTAACCTACATACCTGCACGTCTTTGGAGTGTGGGAGGAAACCGAAGATCTCGGAGAAAACCCACGCAGGTCACGGGGAGAACGTACAAACTCCGTACAGACGGCGCCAGTAGTCAGGATCGAACCTGAGTCTCCGGTGCTGCATTCGCTGTAAGGCGGCAACTCTACCGCTGCGCCACCGTACTGCTCTCTCCGAACTCTTCCCCCCACACGCCACTGGTGAACATTGGGCTGCAGCCTACAGCACACTTGGGCGGTCACGGTGGCGCAGCGGTAGAGTTGCCGCCTTACAGTGAATGCAGCGCCGGAGACCCGGGTTCCATCCCGACTATGGGTGCCGTCTGTATGGAGCTCGTACGTTCTCCCCGTGACCTGCAGGTGGTTTTCTCCGAGATCTTCGGTTTCCTCCCACACTCCAAAGACGTACAGGTTCATTGGCTTCGGTAAATGTAAATATTGCCCCTTGTGAGTGTAGGATAGTGTTTGAGTGCGGGGATCGCAGGTCGGTGTGGACCCGGTGGGCCGAAAGGGCCTGTCTCCGCACTGTATCTCTAAACCAAACTAAACTGAACTAAACATGCATACGCGACGTTTCAGGTCGAGACCCTTCTTCCGATCCATGTTCTCCACAGGTGCTGCCTGTCCTGCTGAGTTCCTCCAGCACTTTGTGCTTTTTCTAAAATCAAAAATATTTATTCAAATATTAAAATAATATATACAATACAATAAAACCAAAACAGAACCCAGCACCAGAATACTATACAAACAAATATACCAATTGAGACTATTATACAATTATATTACAATCCCCATCCAGGGTACATCCAACCCCCCGCGGTGCCCAGCGGTCCCGGAAACCCCCCAGGGTGCCCGTGGACAGCACGCAGTCCCTCTCCAACACCACCCGGGCGCGGATGTAACCCCGGAAAAGGGGTAGGCAGCTGGCCCGGGCAGAGCCCTCTTCCGCCTGGCGCCGTGACTAGCTTGGCCAGGCCCAGGAGCAACCCAACCAGGACATCTTCGGCGCTACCCTCCCTCCCACGCACAGGGTGTCCAAAGATGAGGGTGGTGGGTGAAAAGTGCAGCCAGAAGGCAAGGAGCAGCCCCTTTAGATATTGGAACAGGGGCTGCAACCTCACGCACTCCATGTACACGTGGTACACAGACTCACACGCTCCATGTACACGTGGCACACAGACTCACACACTCCATGTACACATGGTGCACACTCACACACTCCATGTACACGTGGTACACAGACTCACACACTCCATGTACACAGACTCACACGCTCCATGTACACGTGGTACACAGACTCACACACTCCATGTACACGTGGTACACAGACTCACACCCTCCATGTATACGTGGTACACAGACTCACACACTCCATGTACACGTGGTGCACACTCACACACTCCATGTACACGTGGTACACAGACTCACACGCTCCATGTACACGTGGTACACAGACTCACACCCTCCATGTACACGTGGTACACAGACTCTTCCAACCCGCAACAGTGGCAGGCGGCTGGCGAGTCTGTGAACCGCGCGAGGAACAGGTTGCAGGGGACTCGTCGGTGCAAGACCCTCCACCCCAGGTCCCCGATGGAGAGGGGCAGAATCCCTGCGTAGAGGGACCCCCACCGTGGGGCCCCCTTGTGCTCTTTTGTGTATTAACCAGCATCTGCAGTTGTTTTGTTTCTGCAGCCTACAGTACATACATGCCTGTCTCTTTCTGTATGTGCTGACGATCGGGAAAGATGGTCACACCTCACTGGTCAATTCTTCAACTGATTCGTTTGCAGATGAATTTCGGTTTACACCGAAGATAGACGCAAAACGCTGGAGCAACTCAGCGGGTCAGGCAGCATCTCTGGAGGTCTGACGAAGGGTCTCGACCCGAAACGACACGCATTCCTTCTCTCCGAGAAACTGCATGTCCCGCTAAGTTAGGCCCGCATTTTGCGTCTATCTCTGATTCATTCTCCAGTTCCTCATTTGTGAGCCTTGTTTGGAGGTTCCGAGGTCAGGATCGAACAAGGTTGAGGTGCTTGTGAGACAGTGAGTCTACCAACTGAGCTTAATGTTCTGCCTCAATAAGTGTTTGTTGTTGAGATCCTGCTGCAGCTTGTGACATCTTCACACACTCGTCCAAGGAGAGGTAGCTGAATGGATAGAAAATTGGCTTTGTGGAAGTAAGCAGATGGCGATGGTGGAAGGTTGCTTCTCGGACTGGAGGCCTGTGACTAGTGGTGAGCCTCTGGGTTCATGCAGAACCTTGTCGAATGCCTTGCTGGAATCCATATATACGACATCTACAGCTCTGCCCTGGTCAACCTCTCTGGTCACCTGCAGTTCCGTATTATTAGATCATATGCCTTCTTTACCACTAAATCTACTTGTGTTGCCACTTTCAGGGTCTTGCTCCCAATGAGCAAGTCCTTCTTGGCCAGTGTGATGCATCTGGGATAACGCTAGTGAACACACGCCCTATTCCTGCATCCTTGAGCACAATCAATGAGTACAGGGCGACACGTTGGCGCGGCGGTAGAGTTGCTGCCTTACAGCGTCAGAGCCCCGGGTCCCAGGTTCAATCCCGACTACGGGCGCCGTCTGTACGGAGTTTGCACGTTCTCCCCGTGACCTGCGTGGGTTTTCTCCGAGATCTTCGGTTTCCTCCCACACTCCAAAGACGTGCAGGTATGTAGGTTAATTGGCTGGGTAAATGTAAAAATTGTCTCTAGTGTGTGTAGGATAGTGTTAGTGTGCGGGGATCACTGGGCGGCGCGGACCCGGTGGGCCGAAGGGCCTGTTTCCGCGCTGTATCTCTAAATCTAAAAATCTAAAATGTACGGAGTTTATATGTTGTCCCCTTGATCTCTGAGATCTTCAGTTTCCTTCTACACTCCAAAGACGCCCAGGTTTGTAGGTTAATTGGCTTGGTATATCAGTATAAAATTGCCCCTAGTGTGTGTGGAATGGTGTTAGTGTGCGGCGATCGCTGGTCGGCGCGGACTCGGTGGGCCGAAGGTCTTGTTTCTGCGCTGTACCTCTAAACTAAACTGAACTAAACAATCTCTACCAATAGGAAAAAAACTGCAGATGCTGGTTAAAATGGAAGGCAGATACAAAATGCTGGAGTAACTCAGCGGGTCAGGCAGCATCTCGGGAGAGAGGGAATGGGTGACGTTTCTGAAGAAGGGTCTCTACTCGAAACATCACCCATTCCTTCTCTCCCGAGATGCTGCCTGACCCGCTGAGTTATTCCAGCATTTTGTGTCTACCTATCTATACTGATAACTTTACCTCTGCATCGTTCAAGACGGGCTTGGTTGCGGCATCTAATTGGTAAGCAACTTACTGAATGCAATGCAGCGCTTGGGAAAATGAGGGACTTCTGCAGTCGACTAATGAAGGTAGTCCTTTCACCTTCTTCAGCACAGTGTCTGTTATCATCGCCAAACTGTACCTGTCGCCTGCTACATGAAAGGTTCATGTACACTACTGCCGATTAATTTTTAATGCAGCAACGTACAGAAGTCGGTAAAGTTCTCTTTCCACAAAGCTTCACGCATCGTCATTATTCATGGTATTTTCTTAATGGGGCTCATCGCTTTGCAGAAGAGATTCGACGGCCAAATACTATTTTGGAGGCGGACAAGGTTTTCGATGAGCGTGTGTCTATCTTTAAGGAGACGTTTTTAAATAGTCAGGGAGTGCTTCAGATAGACATGGAAACATAGAAACATAGAAAATAGGTGCAGGAGTAGGCCATTCGGCCCTTCGAGCCTGCACCGCCATTCAATATGATCATGGCTGATCATCCAACTCAGTATCCCGTTCCTGCCTTCTCTCCATACCCCCTGATCCCTTTAGCCACAAGGGCCACATCTAACTCCCTCTTAAATATAGCCAATGAACTGGCCTCAACTACCTTCTGTGGCAGAGAATTCCACAGATTCACCACCCTCTGTGTGAAAAAAAAGTTCTCATCTCGGTCCTAAAAGACTTCCCCCTTATCCTTAAACTGTGACCCCTTGTTCTGGACTTCCCCAACATCGGGAACAATCTTCCTGCATCTAGCCTGTCCAACCCCTTAAGAATTTTGTACGTTTCTATTAGATTCCCCCTCAATCTTCTAAATTCCAGCGAGTACAAGCCGAGTCTATCCAGTCTTTCTTCATATGAAAGTCCTGCCATCCCAGGGATCAATCTGGTGAACCTTCTCTGTACTCCCTCTATGGCAAGAATGTCTTTCCTCAGATTAGGAGACCAAAACTGTACGCAATACTCCAAGTGTGGTCTCACCAAGGCCCTGTACAACTGCGAAGATGTGAAGCCTGGACCTTTCACTGTGTGCTCGCTCTCCCCATTCGCAATTGGTTTGGGGGGGGAAAGGAACTGCAGACGCTGGTTCGCCAAAAAAAAAGACAGGTACCGGGCCCTGGTGAGACCGCACCTGGAGTACTGTGTGCAGTTTTGGTCTCCAAATTTGAGGAAGGATATTCTTGCTATGGAGGGCGTGCAGCGTAGGTTCACTAGATTAATTCCCGGAATGGCGGGACTGTCGTATGTTGAAAGGCTGGAGCGATTGGGCTTGTATACACTGGAATTTAGAAGGATGAGGGGGGATCTTATTGAAACATATAAGATAATTAGGGGATTGGACACATTAGAGGCAGATAACATGTTCCCAATGTTGGGGGAGTCCAGAACAAGGGGCCACAGTTTGAGAATAAGGGGTAGGCCATTTAGAACGGAGATGAGGAAGAACTTTTTCAGTCAGAGGGTGGTGAAGGTGTGGAATTCTCTGCCTCAGAAGGCAGTGGAGGCCAGTTCGTTGGATGCTTTCAAGAGAGAGCTGGATAGAGCTCTTAAGGATAGCGGAGTGAGGGGGTATGGGGAGAAGGCAGGAACGGGGTACTGATTGATAGTGATCAGCCATGATCGCATTGAATGGCGGTGCTGGCTCGAAGGGCTGAATGGCCTACTCCTGCACCTATTGTCTATTGTCTATTGTCTATAATAGTGCTGGAGTAACTCAGCGGGGTCAGGCAGCGCCTCTGGAGAACGTGGAACGCGGTGGCGAGGCGGTAGAGTTGCTGCCTCACAGCGCCGGAGACCCGGGTTCCATCCTGACCACGGGTAACTGGGAAGAACAAAGGACAACGGGTGCCCAGCGTGGCAGAAGAGGGGGGAAGAACCTGGCATGGTGGGGGGGGGGGGAGGGGATTTGTAACTTTGTCAGCCCCCTTTATGGGTGACTATTAGCACACCTTGGGTATGCAAGCAAAGGATTTCACTGTGCCATGTCAGATGTGACAATGTAGTATTCAATTCAATTCAATAACTTCGGATAGACAATAGATAGACAATAGGTGCAGGAGGAGGCCATTCGGCCCTACGAGCCAGCACTGCCATTCAATGTGATCATGGCTGATCATTCTCAATCAGTACCCCATTCCTGCCTTCTCCCCATACCCCCTGACTCCGCTATCCTTAAGAGCTCTATCTAGCTCTCTCTTGAATGCATTCAGAGAATTGGCCTCCACTGCCTTCTGAGGCAGAGAATGCCACAGATTCACAACTCTCTGACTGAAAAAGTTTTTCCTCATCTCAGTTCTAAATGGCCTACCCCTTGTTCTTAAACTGTGGCCCCTTGCTCTGGATTAAACTGTGGCCCCTTGTTCTGGAGAGAGGATAGCCCTTGCCTCCCCTCTCTCTCCATCCCCTCCCCCTTCCCAGTTCTCCCACCAGTCTTCCTGTCTCCGTCTACATCCTACCTCTGTCCCGCCCCCTCCCCTAACATCAGTGTCTCGACCCGAAACGTCACCCATTCCTTCTATCCCGAGTTGCTGCCTGTCCCCCGCTGGGTTACTCCAGCATTTTGTGTCTGCCTTCAATAATTTCAATGCACAGTTCGGAGGCAACTGGAGACAAACTGAAGCTATTGTGGAACTAGACATAGACATAGAAAATAGGTGCAGGAGTAGGCCATTCGGCCCTTCGAGCCTGCACCGCCATTAATATAATCATGGCTGATCATCCAACTCAGTATCCCGTACCTGCCTTCTCTCCATACCCCCGATCCCTTTAGCCACAAGGGCCACATCTAACTCCCTCTTAAATATAGCCAATGAACTGGCCTCAACTACCTTCTGTAGCAGAGAATTCCACAGATTCACCACTCTCTGTGTGAAAAAAAACTTTCTCATCTCGGTCCTAAAAGACTTCCCCCCCTTATCCTTAAACTGTGACCCCTTTCAGCACTTCAGCATCAGGTGCCCCCTTCAGAACTTGGTCTTCATCTCCAGGTTTCCCCTCGATCGGGGGTTGTAGCGGCGATGAATTCCCATCGTTGTGTGCTGCTCCACTGCCTGCCCACGTGCCCCCTAATCTCCCCTGTTCATCTCCCGTCTGTGCCCCATGTGTTATTGTCTGACTTGTGCGAGCGGGCGGAAAGCAGCAACTTAATATAAGTCGGATATATTTGGCTGAGCTTTGATGTTCTTGAAGCGCCATTCGCCGGACTTCCACAACGCATAACGATGAGGGGGATTGACACCCGAGTCTAAATTGCCAAAGACGTCCTGGCGGATGAGCCGATTTACGGATCTGCACAAAGAAACATGTAGCCCGTCAGTCAGTCAATCCTCTGGCGACAGATGAAAGGAGTTGCTCTGCCCCCTCAATCATTACTTTTTCACCGCGTCGGTGTTTTGTTAAGCTAGATTGAGCAGGTACTCTGTTAATAACGCGGGATATATGCATTAAAAGCAATCTCCGAAGACCTGCTTCTGAGGGAGGCCCATCGCGATACCTTTACAAATGGTAGCTGGCAATCTTTCTGTCACTGTAAACCTCGCAGTCTGGTCGATCCTCAAGTGAGCAAGTACAAGACGGCACCAATGGATGTCAAAGTAAGCCACAGTTAATTGGAAGCCTGACAGAAATACTGTGCGAGTCGCTTGCTGGGTAATGCCGTAGAACTATCCCATATCCGGCTGCTAGACTTCAGGGAGCTGACTGTGGGAAGATGCCTTAGCATTGTTGCCATCAGTTCCTGCCTTCTCCCCATACCCCCTGACTCTGCTATCCTTAAGAGCTCTATCTAGCTCTCTCTTGAATGCATTCAGAGAATTGGCCTCCACTGCCTTCTGAGGCAGAGAATTCCACAGATTCACAACCACCTGACTGAAAAAGTTTTTCCTCATCTCCGTTCTAAATGGCCTACCCCTTATTCTTAAACTGTGGCCCCTGGTTCTGGACTCCCCCAACATTGGGAACATGTTTCCTGCCTCTAACGTGTCCGACCCCTTAATAATCTTATACGTTTCGATAAGATCCCCTCTCATCCTTCTAAATTCCAGTGTATACAAGCCTAGTCGCTCCAGTCTTTCAACATATGACAGTCCCGCCATTCCGGGAATTAACCTAGTAAACCTGCGCTGCACGCCCTCAATAGCAAGAATACCCTTCCTCAAATTTGGAGACCAAAACTGCACACAGTACTCCAGGTGCAGTCACACTAGGGCCCTGTACAACTGCAGAAGGACCTCTTTGCTCCTGTACTGAACTCCTCTTGTGTGCAGGGATCGCTGGTCGGCGCGGACTCGGTGGGCCGAAGGGCCTGTTTCCGCGCTGTACCTCTGAACTAAACTAAACTAATTTGTGCAATGGGTGTTATTTCTATTTTGCCTGGCGATCCCCAATCAAAGTCAGTTCATCTGTCATTTTCGTATTGCCTTCGGCACGGTAGCGCAGCGGTAGAGTTGCTGCTTTACAGCGAATGCAGCGCCGGAGACTCAGGTTCGATCCTGACTACGGGTGCTGCTCTGTAAGGAGTTTGTACGTTCTCCCCGTGACCTGCGTGGGTTTTCTCTGAGATCTTCGGTTTCCTCCCACACTCCAAAGACGTACAGGTATGTAGGTTAATTGGCTGGGTAAATGTAAAAATTGTCCCTAGTGGGTGTAGGATAGTGTTAATGTGCGGTGATCGCTGGGCGGCACGGACTTGGAGGGCCGAAAAGGCCTGTTTCCGGCTGTATTTATATGATATGATAAGTCTTACAGGTTAACACTGGTAAGAATTCAGACAGCCAATATTGCTTAGGTATTCACACAGAAACTCCTACTTTAAAAAAAACCTGTAAGGAAGAAGCATTTTTTGTTTTATATCAAAAATAATTTATTTAATTACGATCACGATACAAAACAAAACTGTGGTAACACATCAACTGCCTGAGTGCGAAATCACTAAATTATCTAGACACTAAATTTTCAAACAACTCTGTTACAAACCTTACAAATATACTAAATAACGACTGTGCAACTGTGATACAATGCTTGTCAAGGATGCATTCGACCCCCCCGTGGTGCTAGGAAGAAGCATTAGGTGTTTTAGATAAATAGTTTTTAAAGTAGTTAATCCCACACATTGGCCTTTGCTTCAACCCTTCGAGATAGATACAAGAGAGCCTTAGAAGTTCTGCAGCGCTCGGATTGAATTGATGTGTAAAAGGTTACGATCTTTGCCTCATCGTCTGCAACAAAAAAAAATTGGAGATTTAAGCAGCTCTTTAAATTAAACGCCCGAAGGTTCATCTTCGACTTTTACCGAGCAAAAAAAAAAAAAAAATTTAAATTTTGTTTTGGTTTTGTGAGAACGCGCCAGTATTTCGCTCAGAAGGATCAGATTGTTCATCGTCTTCAGATTAGCTCGCTCACCGTTTCTCTGAACTGAGAGCTGTTCAATCATTCACGGAGATCAAAGACAGATTTCAAGTGAACAGTGTTCGAGTTTTAAAACCACACTCTTGTGCCAGGTAATTCTTGGCTCTAATCTGTGCTGCTAAGTATTTCAGAGTGGATCAGTGTTGGGGATGTTTTGAGCTGAGAGCTCACTTTCTTTTGCAATTTATGTGTTGTACGTAGGTTTGCCAACTTTCTCTCTCCCAAATAAGGGACTAAGGGTGACGTCGCCGCCCCCATCCCCCAACAGACCTCACCCAGCCAGCGGCCACGTGCTCCCGCTCCACTAAAGGTTGTGGCCCGTGCCGGGAGGCGGGTTACTATGCAACCTCCGTTAGGCGGCACCGGGGCATCTGGGCCTACACTGTCTGGGCCTACAATGGCCCCCGGACCTGCAGTGTCCGGGCCAACAGTGTCTGGGCCTACAATGGCCCCCGGACCTGCAGTGTCCGGGCCAACAGTGTCCGGGCCAACAGTGTCCAGGCCTACAGCGGCCCCCGGACCTACAGTGTCCGGGCCAACACTGTCCGGACCCACAGTGTCCGGGCCAACATTGTCCGGGCCAATAGTGTCCGGGCCAACAGTGTCCGGGCCTACAGCGGCCCCCGGACCTACAGTGTCCGGGCCAACACTGTCCGGACCCACAGTGTCCGGGCCAACAGTGTCTGGGCCTACAGTGTCCCCCGGGCCTGCAATGTCCGGACCTACAGTGTCCGAGCCAACAGTGTCCGGGCCAACAGTGTCCGGGCCTACATTGCCTCCCGGGCCTAATACGGGACAAGGGCGGTCCCATATGGGACAAACCAATTTAGCCCAATATACGGGATGTCCCGGCTAACACGGGACAGTTGGGCAACCCTAGTTGTACGGTTCAGTTTGGAGATACAGTTGATGGAAACTGACCTTTGACCTACAGAGTCCACGCCGACCAGCGATTGCCCACTGGCACATCACGGTGGTGCAGCGGTAGAGTTGCCGCCTTACAGCGCCAGAGGCCCGGGATCGATCCCGACTACGGGTGCTGTCTGTGCAGAGTTTGCCCCGTGACCTGCGTGGGTTTACTCCGGGTGCTCCGGTTTCCTCCCGCACTCCAAAGACGCGCAGGTTTGTAGGTTAATTGGCTTCGGTAAAATTGTAAATTGTCACACGTGTGTGTAGGAGAGCGTTAGTGCGCGGGGATCGCTGGTCGACGCGGACCTGGTGGGCCGGACTATCTAGTACCCACGCTGTGTCTCTAAACTAAACTAACCCCGTTTAGAGGAAACTCTCAGAAACCTTTATCTCACGATGGAATTGTCAGGTGATGGAAGACCCAGCTTTAGGGTGAGAGCGGCCAAGTTTGAAGGCAATCTGTGGGGCAAGTTCTTTTATGCAGAGGGTGAGAACGTTCTTGGAACATGCAATCAAGTGTGGTGGTGGTGGCAACTAGGATGATATATAATGGGCTTAAGGTTGGCATGTGGACGTGAGAGGAATGGAGGGATATGGACCTTGTTCAGGCAGAGGAGATTAGTTAAACATGGCGTCATGTTCGGTACAGACATTGTGGGCTGAATGGTCTGTTCCTGTACTGTTCTATGTTCTATGTTCTATGTTCTATGTTCTATGTTCTATGTTCTATGTTCCCTCACTTTCTCCTACACACAAGTGGGGATATTACAAAGGGCCAATTAACCTACAAACCCACATGTCAGTCTGAAGAAAGGGTCTCGACCCGAAACATCGCCCATTCCTTCTCTCCTGAGATGCTGCTTGACCCGCTGAGTTACTCCAGCATTTTGTGAATAAATGCCTTCGATTTGTACCAGCATCTGCAGTTATTTCCTTACACAACCCACATGTCTTTGGTGTGTGGGTGGAAACCAGAGCACCCGGAGGAACCCCACGCGTTCACATGGAGAACGTGCAAAACTCCGCACAGACAGAGCCAAAGGTCAGGATGGAACCCGGGTCTCTGACGCTGTGAGGCGGCAACTCTACCAGCTGCATTACTGTGCAGCACCGATATTTTTCAGTGGTAGTTGGCCTGGAGGGTCGGAATCCTCTTCAAATTCACGCTGGAGAGAGGAATATCCTTTCAAATTCACTTCAAATCCTCTTCAAATTCACGCGGAGGCAGAACAGCGGGGCTGGAGAGCAAAGATCTGCCCGGTAGAAGTTGGATGTCGAGGATTTGTGGCAACATCTACCGTAAGACTGATGAAGGACCTGGGGATCAGCGGACAAGCCATCAAGGAAACATCACAGGTGGCAGAGCGGAGTAGCCAGTGGCTCTGGCTGAAGAGGAAAGACCCCATCTGGTCTCCCAAATAAGCCGGCTAGGCAGATGCAGAGGGGGGTGGTTCTGGGACGCCAGAATGCACTGCTGAGCCGACTGGAGACGTCGTGGGTCCAATCAGCGAAACGTGGATGAAAGTAGGTGACGTGTCAACTAAATTGTGACCCCTGGTTCTGGACCAATGACATCTCAACATCGGAGGAGCATAGGTGAGTGCATAAGCCTCCCATCACCACCGGGAGCAAGTTAACATTTGGCACTTTGGATTTCTAACATCTTGTCCTGTGTATTTGGAAACATTCCCCAAGTGCCTGCTGATGTTAACAAATGTTCCATGAATATTCCTGTGCAGGTAACCTGCAGGAATGGAATTGTGTTTCACCGATCCGCCGTGCCCGGCATAATGCGCGAAGGAGATTTAAAATGGCGGCGGCACAGGCAAATCTGGGGCAGGTCCAAGCACAAAATCCCATTAGTCTCTCCCCCCCCGTTCATTCCCGCCTCAGAGAGGCTCGCTGCAAATATGTTCCAAAGGCACGATGATTCTTGGCAAAACCCACTGCATGTTTATCCAGATGCAAACTGCAGTCGGCACATGTTTCCGGTAAAACTACTGCGTTGGCGTGCGGGCACCTCTTCAAAGGAGAAGAGACGCAGAGAGGGGGCGGACGATTATTCCAACCCACTGCCAAACAGCGGAGGCTGAAAGGAGGAATGTTGGAGATTGTCGCTGTTTGTATGTTTGCCTGTGGGTGTTGCATGGTTGAGTGCCCTTCAAGCTAATCGTCCAAAAATCATGAGTGGCGAGTGAAACGTATAAGATTATTAAGGGGTTGGACACGTTAGAGGCAGGAAACATGATCCCAATGTTGGGGGAAGTCCAGAACCAGGGGCCACAGTTTAAGAATAAGGGGTCGGCCATTTAGAACTGAGATGAGGAAAAACTTTTTCAGTCAGAGAGTTGTGAATCTGTGGAATTCTCTGCCTCAGAAGGCAGTGGAGGCCAATTCTCTGAATGCATTCAAGAGAGAGCTGGATAGAGCTCTTAAGGATAGCGGAGTCAGGGGGTATGAGGAGAAGGCAGGAACGGGGTACTGATTGAGAAAGATCAGCCATGATCACATTGAATGGCGGTGCTGGCTCGAAGGGCCGAATGGCCTCCTCCTGCACCTATTGTCTATTGTCTATTGTCTATTGGGGCGGTTTCACCCTATGGCTGAACAAAGAACTGCAGTTAGAGTGACAAAGTGCTGGAGTAACTCAACGGGTCGTGCAGCGTCTCTGGAGAGAACGGAAGGGGTGGCGTGTCGGGTCGGAACCCTTCTTCAGACTGAACGTAGAGTGGAGGGGGGGGTGGGGAGGTGGTGGGATATTAAAGGTAGGAAAAGGTCAGGGCAAATCAAGGCCACCAACCAGATGACCATGGGAAGGTGGAGCACATATGTCCCATTATAGACACAAAACATATAAAATTCTTAAAGGGTTGGGCAGGCTAGATGCAGGAAAAAAATTCCCAATGTTGGGGAGTCCAGAACCAGGGGTCACACTTTAAGAATAAGGGGTAGGCCATTTAGGACTGAGATGAGGAAAAATGTCTTCACTCAGAGAGTGTAAGTAAATAACTGCAGATGCTGGTAAAAATCGAAGGTATTTATTCACAAAATGCTGGAGTAACTCAGCAGGTCAGGCAGCATCTCAGGAGAGAAGGAATGGGTGACGTTTCGAGTCGAGACCCTTCTTCAGATTCTTTCAGAGAGTTGTGAATCTGTGGAATTCTCTGCCACAGAAGGCAATGGAGGCCAATTCACTGGACGTTTTCAAGAGAGTTCGATTTAGCTCTTAGGGCTAACGGAATCAAGGGATATGGGGAAAAAGCAGGAATGGGGTACTGATTTTAGATGATCAGCCATGATCATACTGAATGGCGGTGCTGGCTCGAAGGGCCGAATGGCCTATCCCTGCACCTATGTTTCTATGTTTCTAAAATGCTGGAGTAACTCAGCGGGTCAGGCAGCATCTCTGGAGAAATGCAACAGGTGGCGTTTTGGGTTGAAATCTCGTCAATGGCCCATTGTTGGCTGGGGGGAAGAGATGAAATCAAAAGGACACAGGGATATGAACAGTGGAACTAGTAGGATGCTTAGGCTGGGGGAGGAGGGGGTGTGGAGCGAGAGAGAGAGAGGGGGAACACAGGTGTAACTTTCAGTCTGAAGAAGGGTCCCGACCCAAAACGTCACCCATTCCTTCTTCCTCGAGATGCTGCCTGACCTGCTGAGTTACTCCAGCATTTTGTGCCTACCTTCGATTTTAGAAACATAGAAACATAGAAAATAGGTGCAGGAGTAGGCCATTCGGCCCCTCGAGCCTGCACCGCCATTCAATATGATCATGGCTGATCATCCAACTCAGTATCCCGTACCTGCCTTCTCTCCATACCCCCTGATCCCTTTAGCCACAAGGGCCACATCTAACTCCCTCTTAAATATAGCCAATGAACTGGCCTCAACTACCTTCTGTGGCAGAGAATTCAACAGATTCACCACTCTCTGTGTGAAAAAAAACTTTCTCTTCTCGGTCCTAAAAGACTTCCCCCTTATCCTTAAACTGTGACCCCTTGTTCTGGACTTCCCCAACATCGGGAACAACCTTCCTGCATCTAGCCTGTCCAACCCCTTAAGAATTTTGTAGGTTTCTATAAGATCCCCCCTCAATCTTCTAAATTCCAGCGAGTACAAGCCGAGTCTATCCAGTCTTTCTTCATATGAAATTCCTGCCATCCCAGGAATCAATCTGGTGAACCTTCTCTGTACTCCCTCTATGGCAAGAATCTGCAGGTTTTTTCCCTGCACATTACTCCAGCACTTTGTGTCTATCTTCGGCGCAAGCCGGCATCTGCAGTTCCTCCTTGCGCGTGGGCTAACGCTGAATGTAGTGTACGATGCAGAGGTGTTTTTGGTAGATTGGCGAGGCTGAGTAATCTGAGGGCAGGTGGCGCTGTTGGTCTTTGGCAGGAGAAGCTGAGGGGCACACTAGCTGTTAGAGGCACGAGTGTGATAGAAACACTGTTAGAGGTACGAGTGTGATAAAAAAACACTGTTCGAGGCACGAGTGTGATAAAAAAACACTGTTCGAGGCACGAGTGTGATAGAAACAGAGGGTATCTCTTCCACGGAGTATCCACTTAGTTCTGAAAGGGCGGATTTAAAACTTTTCAGTCAGTCAAATGCACACAGGGGCTGTTTTCTCCGAGGAATTTGCAGCAAAGAGGATTGAAGATTAAGTCAACAAATCAGAGACTTGCTAAGTTTTAAGGCTGTCATGATGATTTTTTGTTTCAAGGAGTGAATTGCCAAAGATGATTGTGAAACGGAAAAGTCCCTGAGCAGCTGGAACCAATTAAAAGACATGATTCGGAGACTTTGGTTCTGATCATTTTTTAAATGATGGCCTGCAGTAATCTGGTTGGAAAGATAACTGGAATGTTTCATAGGCTGATTTCACGTTAAATGTATTGTCTTTCAACCTGCCAGCTCCTCTGAGTCTGATCTGCCCTGAATCTCTTGGGGAAACATGTTTGAGAAAATATAAATCACTACCTTCCCTCCCCTCTGTCCCCTCCCCTCTAATGTTAGAGATATGGCCAGTCCATCACACAGGCCACACACCCCACCATTGAAGATAGACAATAGACAATAGACAATAGGTGCACGATGAGGCCATTCGGCCCTTCGAGCCAGCACCGCCATTCAATGTGATCATGGCTGATCATTCTCAATCAGTACCCCGTTCCTGCCTTCTCCCCATACCCCCTGACTCCGCTATCCTTAAGAGATCTATCCAGCTCTCTCTTGAATGCATTGAATTGGCCTCCACTGCCCTCTGAGGCAGAGAATTCCACAGATTCACAACTCTCTGACTGAAAAAGTTTTTCCTCATCTCAGTTCTAAATGGCCTACCCCTTATTCTTAAACTGTGTGGCCCCTGGTTCTGGACTCCCCCAACATTGGGAACATGTTTCCTGCCTCTAACGCGTCCAACCCCTTAATAATCTTATACGTTTCGATAAGATTATCGTAGCCCAGACCACCACACACACCACACTCCCCACCACTGACTCCATCTACACTTCACGCTACCTCAGAAAAGCAGCGAACATAATCAAAGACTTGTCCCACCCTGGTCATCCCTTCTCCCCGCTCCCCTCAGGCAAGAGATACAGAAGCTTGAAAGCGCACACCACCAGACTCAGGAGCAGTTACTTCCCCCTCTGTTATCAGGCTTCCATAAGCTAGGGTCCTTCCATAAGCTAGGGTCCTTCCATAAGCTAGGGTCCTTCCATAAGCTAGGGTCCTTCCATAAGCTAGGGTCCTTCCATAAGCTAGGGTCCTTCCATAAGCTAGGGTCCTTCCATAAGCTAGGGTCCTTCCATAAGCTAGGGTCCTTCCATAAGCTAGGGTCCTTCCATAAGCTAGGGTCCTTCCATAAGCTAGGGTCCTTCCATAAGCTAGGGTCCTTCCATAAGCTAGGGTCCTTCCATAAGCTAGGGTCCTTCCATAAGCTAGAGTCCTTCCATAAGCTAGGGTACTGTTCAATTCACTTCTACCCTGAGACCGCACCTGGAGTATTGTGTACAGTTTTGGTCTCCTAATCTGAGGAAAGACATTCTAGCCTTTCGAGGGAGTACAGAGAAGGTTCACCAGATTTGATCTCTGGGATGGCAGGACTTTCATATGAAGAAAGACTGGATAGACTTGGCTTGTACTCGCTGGAATTTAGAAGACTGAGGGGGGATCTTATAGAAACATATAAAATTCTTAAGGGGTTGGAGAGGCTAGATGCGGGAAGATTGTTCCCGATGTTTGGAGAAGTCCAGAACCAGGGGTCACAGCTTAAGGATAAGGGGGAAGTCTTTTAGGACCGAGATGAGAAAACATTTCTTCACACAGAGAGTGGTGAGTCTGTGGAATTCTCTGCCACAGAAGGTAGTTGAGGCCAGTTTATTGGCTATATTTAAGAGGGAGTTAGATGTGGCCCTTGTGGCTAAAGGGATCAGGGGGTATGGAGAGAAGGCAGGTACAGGTTACTGAGCTGGATGATCAGCCATGATCATATTGAATGGCGGTGCAGGCTCGAAGGGCCGAGTGGCCTACTCCTGCACCTATTTTCTATGTTTCTATGTTTCTACCCCATTGCGGACATTGGACTTTGTCTCTGGAACTGATGTGCTACGATGCTGAGAACTATATTCTGCACTCTGTATCTTCCCCTTTGCTCGACCTATTGTACTTGACTTTGGCTTGATCGTGTTTATGTTTAGCATTCATAAGTCATAAGAGCAGAATTAAGCGATTTGGCCCATCAAGTCTACCCCGCCATTCAATCATGGCTGATCTATCTCTCCCTCCTAACCCTATTCTCCTGCCTTCTCCTCATAACCTCTGACACCCGTACTAATCAGGTATTACTAATCAGGGGTAGGCCATTTAGAACTGAGATGAGGAAAAACTTTTTCAGTCAGAGAGTTGTGAATCTGTGGAATTCTCTGCCTCAGAAGGCAGTGGAGGCCAATTCTCTGAATGCATTCAAGAGAGAGCTAGATAGAGCTCTTAGGGATAGCGGAGTCAAGGGGTATGGGGAGAAGGCAGGAACGGGGTACTGATTGAGAATGATCAGCCATGATCACATTGAACGGTGGTGCTGGCTCGAAAGGCCGAATGGCCTCCTCCTGCACCTATTGTCTATTGTCTATTATCTGATCTGTTTGGATGGCAGCCCAAACAAAGATTGGGGGAGTTGGGCCGAAGGGTTTGTTTCCAAGCTGCATGACTCAATGACTCTAATCCATGTTCTCCAGAAACGCTGTCTGGCCCGCTCTGGAGTGTGGGGGGGGAAACCGGACCTCCTGGAGAAAACCCACGCAGGTCACGGGGAGAATGGCACAGACTCAGTGCACACAGCACCCCGAGGTGAGGATGGAACCCGAGTCTCTGCCGCTGTGAGGCAGCAACTCTACAGCTGCACCACCGCGCCGCCCTACGAAAGGCACATGACTGTGGTAGCGTGTCTTGTGTGTGTGTGTGTGGGGGGGGGTTGTGAATATTAGGCATCGACTACCCTGCAGTTTATCTGAATGGTGGCCGATTAGGAAAAGGGGAGATGCAACGAGACCTGGGTGTCGTGGTACACCAGTCATTGAAGGTAGGCATGCAGGTGCAGCAGGCAGTGAAGAAAGCGAATGGTATGTTAGCATTCATAGCAAAAGGATTTGAGTATAGGAGCAGGGAGGTTCTGCTGCAGTTGTACAGGGCATTGGTGAGACCACACCTGGAGTATTGCATACAGTTTTGGTCTCCTAATCTGAGGAAAGGCATTCTTGCCATAGAGGGAGTACAGAGAAGGTTCACCAGATGGCGGGACTTTCATATGAAGAAAGATTGGATAGACTCGGCTTGTACTCGCTGGAATTTAGAAGATTGAGGGAGGATCTTATAGAAACTTACAAAATTCTTAAGGGGTTGGACAGGCTAGATGCAGGAAGATTGTTCCCGATGTTGGGGAAGTCCAGAACAAGGGGTCACAGTTTAAGGATAAGGGGGAAGTCTTTTAGGACAGAGATGAGAAAGTTTTTTTTCACACAGAGAGTGGTGAATCTGTGGAATTCTCTGCCGCAGAAGGTAGTTGAGGCCAGTTCATTGGCTATATTTAAGAGGGAGTTAGATGTGGCCCTTGTGGCTAAAGGGATCAGGGGGTATGGAGAGAAGGCAGGTACAGGATACTGAGCTGGATGATCAGCCATGATCATATTGAATGGCGGTGCAGGCTTGAAGGGCCGAATGGCCTACTCCTGCACCTACTTTCTATGTTTCTATGTTTCTAAGGGGATAATTCCCGGGTGAGATATCAATCTATCGGTCAGCGTCTGCCTGAAGTGGGTGGTGAAGATAATAAGATTTTTAGTCAATGGTTTGGCGAGGATTAGTCTTCAACTTTATGATTAACATGCACCAACAGACAGTTGCAAAATCAGAATCAAATTAAATGCAAAATACCGGGTGCAGGGATTTTAGATACTTGCTGAATAGCTCACTCCAAATTAAACTCGAATCCGCATTCAAGTACTCCACAAGCGAAAACAGGTTTCAGATTTAAAAATTCATTTAGCAATCATTTTATATTAAAATAGATTACGAAATGAGTAACCTGGGACGGGATTGAGCCTGCAGTGAGATACGTGGAAGATAACTGTTCCCGGAGTGCAGGGATTAATATATCTTAAAAGGTTTCTCAGTGCGGGAATTTTTGCCTGAGTCATTTCTGACAGTGGCTACGAAAATGGTTTGAAGGACAGGAATGAGAGATCACAGCCTCTGGAATTAAAGGGCGTTCTTTTAGGAAGGAGATGAGGAGGAATTTCTTTAGTCAGAGGGTGGTGAATCTGTGGAATTCATTGCCACAGACGGCTGTGGAGGCCACAAGCCAGTGGATATTTTTAAGGCAGATAGATAGGATATTGATTAGTGCGGGTGCCAGGGGTTATGGGGAGAAGGCAGGGGAATGGGGTTGGGAGGGAGAGATAGATCAGCCATGATTGACAATAGACAATAGGTGCAGGAGGAGGCCATTCGGCCCTTCAAGCCAGCACCGCCTTTCAATGTGATCATGGCTGATCATTCTCAATCAGTACCCCGTTCCTGCCTTCTCCCCATACCCCCTGACTCCGCTATCCTTAAGAGCTCTATCTAGCTCTCTCTTGAATGGCAGAGTGAACATGATGGGCCGAATGGCCTTATTCTACTACTGCTCCTTATGACCTTATGAACACATAGTGGTGCAGCGTGGTGGTGCAGCAGGTAGAGCTGCTGCCTGACAGAGCTGGAAGCCCAGGTTCGATCCTGACCTTGGGCACTGTCACACCCCTGTGACTGGAACCCAGACCATCGCACGAACCAACCTCAGCTCAGTTCAGTTTCAGTTCAGTTTATTGTCACGTGTAGCGAGGTACAGTGAAAGGCTTTTGCGGCGTGCTATCCCGTCAGCGGAAAGACAACGCACGATTACAACCGAGCCATTGCAGTGTGCGTCACTCTTTAGTGTAGTTTAGAGATACAGCGCGGAAACAGGCCCTTCGGCCCACCGAGTCCGCTCCGACCAGCGATCCCCGCACACTAACACGGTCCTACACACACACTGGGGACATTTTTAACATTGATATCCAGCCAATTAATCTACAAACCTGTACGTCTTTAGAGTGTGGGGGTAAACTGAAGTTCTTAGAGAAAACCCATGCAGGTCACGGGGAGAACGTACAAACTCAGTCTCGGCAAGGCCACCAGCATAATCAAGGACCAGTCTCACTCCAGTCACCTCGTGATCCTTGAAGCTCCTTTCTGGATAGAAAGGCATTGTGGACGATGCCCAGACCATTGGGCAAAACAGCCTCCCCTCCATTGACCGTCTGCACCTCACGCTGCCTCGGCAAGGCCAGCAGCCCAGACCATCACACAAACCAACCTCCCTTCCACTGACCGTCTGCACCTCACGCTGCCTCGGCAAGGCCAGCAGCCCAGACCATCACACAAACCAACCTCCCTTCCACTGACTCCATCTACACCTCACGCTGCCTCGGCAAGGCCAGCAGCATAAGCAAGGACCAGTCTCACCCCGGCCACTCCCTCTTCTCCCCTCTCCCAACAGCAAAAGGTACAGGAGTGTGAAAAAGCACACCTCCAGATTCAAGGACAGTTTCTTCCCAGCTGCTGTCAGGCAACTGAGCCATCCTATTGATGTTCTCATCACTTTGCCACCTCTTCTAAACCTTTATTGTTTTGGCCTCAATGCACAATAATTTCCGATGTCTTTGGAGCCGTGGAAAAGTACAAGATGTTTTCTGTGCTGTAAACACAGGCTCAGTACATCAAGGGGTATATTCCACGTGGTTAGCTTACAACAAAATGGAATGAACAACTGCAGGTAACCACATCTCCTGTGTTCCCTTCCCATGCACACACTCTCCCATCCACCCTTCTGTTTAGTTGAGCTTTAGTGTAGTTTAGAGATAAAACAGGCCCTTCGGCCCACCAAACATGGTGACGAAAACTGAACACAACACTGTAAATGTGGCCTCACCAACACCTAACACAACTGCCACATGGGCTTCCAACTTCTCTACTCAATACTCTGACTGCCGAAGACCAATGTGCTGAAATGAAGGTAAATCTCTGCAAAACTATTTGACTCGATTGGTATTTAGATGTGTAGAATTATCTGATCTGTTTGGAGAGCGTACACGACAAAGCTTTTCAATGTGCCTCGGGACATGTGACAACAATATACCTAAAGCTAACTGTTTGAAGAATGAGGAATATCTGGCGGGTGAGAAACTGAGTTATTGTTAGTTGGCGGCATGCTGGCGCATATCTAAAGTTGTGCCCTAACAGCCCTGACAACGCCAGAGACCCGGGTTCGATCCTGCCTACGGGCGCCGTCTGCACGGAGTTTGTACGTTCTCCCCGTGACCTGCGCGGGTTTTCTCCGAGATCTTCGGTTTCCTCCCGCACGCCAAAGACGTGCAGGTTTGTAGGTTAATTGTGCAAGAAGGAACTACAGATGATGGTTTTAACCAAAGATGGACACAATAGACAACAGGTGCAGGAGTAGGCCATTCGGCCCTTCGAGCCAGCACCCTTCAAACCATTCAATGTGATCATGGCTGATCATCCACAATCAGTACCCCGTTCCTGCCCTCTCCCCATACCCCCTGACTCCGCTACACAAATAGACAGGTTGTGTAAGAGGGAACTGCAGATGCTGGTTTAAACCGAAGATAGACACAAAAAGTTGGAGTAACACAACGGGGTCCCACTGAGTTACAAAGAGACAGGTTAATTGACTTGGTATAAAATGTAAACATAGTCCCCTGTGTGTGTAGGATAGTGTTAGCGTGCGGGGGATCGCTGGTCGGCGCGGACTCGATGGGCCGAAGGGCCTGTTTCCGCGCTGTCTCTCCAAAACTGAGAAAAAGCTACGACCCTCCGTCACAATTGGAGAGGTTAGAGATTTTCTTTTAGATTGTTAGGAGCAGAGGGGTTGGGGACAGGGAATACGAAAGAAAAACATTGTCGTAGGATGTCATCACGGATAAATTCTGTCATCACGGATAAAGACTGGTGGAACACAGATGATCGCTGGAGCAAGAGGAAAATTCAGTACATGAGATGCAGATGGAAAATGACAGGGGAAAACCTTCAAGAAATATTACTTTGACCGTAATGGAGCATGCATGACAAGACCTCTGTTCCCTTTCCCTTCCTGTTCGTCATCCCCACTTCAAATAATCTTGAGATGCGAAGCAGGTTCTTGAAGTGTGGCTTTTAATGAGGAAGGCTCCCGATATCAAGGGGTTGACCTAGTTCCAGATACTAAAGGGGGAAGGGCGTCCTGAAAGGGTGGGATTAGCAGAGAAGACATAAGAAAGCCATTTACAGTGAGATGTCAACATCGTAAAAATCTATCTGACATTTTAGAGAGCAAAAGCATCCTGTTCCCTAAACATAACAAACGTCTGTCACGACTTCAAAGCAGATGAATGTATCCTATTTTTATGGTACTAAATCATATTGTGTTACTTAACAATAGCAATATGTGGGCGGTCACGGTGGCGCAGCGGTAGAGTTGCCGCCTTACAGCGAATGCAGCGCCGGAGCCCCGGGTTCGATCCCGACTACGGGCGCTGTCTGTACGGAGTTTGTACGTTCTCCCCGTGACCTACGTGGGTTTTCTCCGAGATCTTCGGTTTCCTCCCACACTCCAAAGACGTGCAGATTTGTAGGTTAATTGGCTTGGTGTAAAGTGTAAATTGTCCTTCGTGTGCGTAGGATAGTGTTAGTGCGCGGGATCGCTGGTCGGTGCGGACTCGGTGGGCCGAAGGGCCTGTTTCTGTGCTGGATCTCTAAACTAAACTAAAATAATGTATTTAACAGAGCAAAAATATCTTGTTTGTTTTTTGAGATAGTGTGTTGTAAATTTATATAACAAGTACTATATATATATATAGGAAGTAACTGCAGATGCTGGTTTAAACCGAAGGTAGACACAAAATGCTGGAGTAACTCAGCGGGACAGGCAGCATCTCTGGAGAGAAAGAATGGGTGACGTTTCGGGTCGAGTCAGTCTGAAGAAGGGTCTCAACCCGAAACGTCACCCATTCCTTCTCTCCTGAGATGCTGCCTGACCTGCTGAGTTACTCAAGCATTTTGTGAATAAATACCTTAATATAGCAAAACACTACTGTGAATTTAGCAGATTAAAACTATCTCAAATCCTTAACAGTGTGAAATATATTGTGCCTCTAATTAGCAAAAATGTACTGTCCCTTTAAGAGAACATTTGTGGCAAATATGATTAGCTAGTCAATGGATAACATGGACACTGAAAGTTTGGATGCCAGCAATCTTAACGAAGTGTCTCGACCCCTAAACGTCACCCTTTCCTTCTCTCCAGAGATGCTGCCTGTCCCGCTGCGTAACTCCAGCTTTTTGTGTCTATCTTCGGTTTAAACCGGCATTTGCAGTTCCTGCCTACACTGAAAGTTTCTGTGCTCTACGACTCTGTAACCCAAATGTTATTGATTTCAATGAGATCTCCTCTCATTCTTCAGTATTTCAGTCCATTTATTCCTTATTGGCATTTATCGGTACGTATATGTGTGAGTATGTGAGTATGTGTGTATGTTTCTAACACTTTTAAGATAGTATATTACTAAATTACCATCAAAACACAAAATACTTGAACTTGTATATTATCTGAGGGAACAGAGGTGGAGCCAATTATTATTTTCTCCACTAGTTTGCAGGTTGGCAGGATTGATGTATGAGGAGAGAATGGGTCAATGAGGCCTATATTTACTCAAGTTCAGAAGAATGAGAGGGAAACTCAGCAAAATCTATAAACCTAGAGTCATGGGGTTTAATTCAGTTTAGTTTACTTTACTTTACTTTAGTTTAGACTAGTTAAATTTGGTTAGCTCTCAGTAATCGCACGTCTGCATCCACTCCCTAATCCATCGAGCATTATTCAATCATGGCTGATCTATCTCTCCCTCCCAACCCCATCAGTAACCCGTGCCTGCCTTCTCCCCATATCCCTTGATTCCGCTAGCCCCTAGATCGCTACCTAAATCTCTTTTCTCACCTCAGTCTAAAAATAAAGGGGAGGCCATTTAAAACTGAGGTGAGAAAAAAGCTTTTTCACCCGGAGAGTTGTGAATTTGTGGAATTCTCTGCCACAGAAGACAGTGGAGGCCAATTCACTGGATGAATTTAAAAGATATTTAGATAGAGCTCTAGGGGCTAGCGGAATCCCACCTGTCTGCGTTTGGTCCATATCCCTCCAAACTTGACCTATCCATGTGCCCGTCCATCCCTATTAAATCCTTTCCCCTTCACCTTGAACCTATGTCCTCTGGATAGCAAGATAGCAAGATAGCGGCACGGTAGCGCAGCGGTAGAGTTGCTGCTTTACAGCGAATGCAGCGCCGGAGACTCAGGTTCGATCCTGACTAAGGGGTGCTGCACTGTAAGGAGTTTGTACGTCCTCCCCGTGACCTGCGTGGGTTTTCTCCGAGATCTTCGGGTTCCTCCCACACTCCAAAGACGTACAGGTATGTAGGTTAATTGACTGGGTAAATGTAAAAAATTGTCCCTAGTGGGTGTAGGATAATGTTAATGTGCGGGGATCGCTGGGCGGCGCGGACTTGGTGGGCCGAAAAGGCCTGTTTCCGCGCTGTATATATATGATATGATATGATATGATGACTCTTGCTGTCCTCTTTTATATTATTGGCTAGCTTATTGCCTTTTGAGTTGCCTTCTGTTGTTCTCTGAGAGCTTCCCAAATCCTCTGGCTTCCCACTAATCTTTGGTGCGCACTGGGGATTGGCTGGTCGGCACGGACTCGGCGGGCCGAAGGGCCTGTTTCTGTGCCGTATCTCTAAACTAAACTAAATTAAACTAAATTCAACATGTGCATTTGGGGCGAGCATTATTATACAGTGTGATATTAGAACTTATTGACCAGCAAAGCGCGCATTAGAAAATCTGTGAGATCATCTCTGCATGCGTCTGTCTTACGGCTGGTGTGAAGTATTACTTCAGTGACTGATGCTGATCAATATTGGTTTTGTAGTGTTGTGTACATGGCATTGACTTATCTTAATGGTTTCCTGCCTCACTCAGTTTAATTACCTTTCACTTTAGGTAACACTGCAAAATGAAAACGTTTCCCTTTGCCCCTTTCTCATTGCCGTTGTAGGGGTTTTGGGGAGAACGCCGGAGAATGGGGTTGGGAGGGAGAGATAGATCAGCCATGATTGAATAGCGGAGCAGACTTGATGGGCCGAATGGCCGAGTGAAAGGCTTGGATAGAGTGGATGTGGAGAGGATGTTTCCACTAGTGGGAGAGTCTAGGACCAGAGGTCACAGCCTCAGAACTAAAGGACATTCCTTTGGAAACATAGAAACGTAGAAAAGTAGGTGCAGGTGTAGGCCATTCAGCCCATTGAGCCAGCACTGCCATTCAATATGATCATCTAAAATCAGTACCCTACCTGTTTTTTCCCCATATCCCTTGATATTTTTAGCCCTAAGAGCTAGATAAAGCTCTTAAGGATAGCGGAGTCAGGGGGTATGGGGAGAAGGCAGGAACGGGGTACTGATTGAGAATGATCAGCCATGATCACATTGAATGGCGGTGCTGGCTTGAAGGGCCGAATGGCCTCCTCCTGCACCTATTGTCTATTGTCTATTGTCTATAAATCTAACTCTCTCTTGAAAACTAGGAAGGAGATGGAGGAGGAATTTCTTTAGTCAGAGGAGTCTGTCGGATCCATTGCCACAGAACGTTGTGGAGGCCATTAATGGATATGTTTAAGGCAGAGGTAGATAGATTCTTGATTAGTACGGGTGTCAGAGGTTATAAGGAGAAGGCAGGAGAATGCTGTACGGAGGGAGAGATAGACCAGTCATGATTGAATGGTGGAGCAGACGATGGGCCGAATGGCCTACTTCTATTCCTATCACTTATGAGAATGTCGACAGTGGTCTAGTTTCTGCGTCTGGCACTCTGCCTAAATGTTCATGAGTCTCATAGGTTCTTGGAGCAGGATTAGGCCATTCAGTCCAATCAAGTCTACTCCGCCATTCAATCATGGCTGATCTATCTCTCCCTCCTAACCCCATTCTCCTGCCTTCTCCCCATAACCTCTGACGCCCGTACTAATCAAGAATCTATCAATCCCTGCCGTAAAAATATCCATTGACTTGGCCTCCACAGTGGTCTGTGGCAAAGAATTCCACATAATCGCCACCCTCTGACTAAAGAAATTTCTCCTCATCTCCTTCTTAAAGGAACGTCCTTTAATTCTGACGCTGTGACTTCTGGTTCTAGACTCTCCCACTAGTGGAAACCTATGGGACAAAGGCGGGAAGGGTGGGACTAACGTAACTTAGGTGGGGCACACAGATCCGTATGGGCGAGTCTGGGCTGAGGGGCGGCACGGTGGCGCAGCGGTAGAGTTGCTGCCTTACAGCGAATGCAGCGCCGGAGACCCGGATTCCATCCCGACTACGGGCGCCGTCTGTACGGAGTTTGCACGTTCCCCCCGTGACCTGCGTAGGTTTTCTCCGAGATCTTCGGTTTCCTCCCACACTCCAAAGACGTGCAGGTATGTAGGTTAATTGGATTGATAAATGTAAAAATTGTCCCTAGTGGGTGTAGGATAGTTATAATGTGCGGGGATCGCTGGTCGGCGCGGACCCGGTGGGCCGAAAGGGCCTGTTTCCGCGCTGTATCTCTAAACTAAACTAAACGAAACTAGACATGCTTCTGTGTCGCACTCTATCTCCTCCGCTGTTCGGCTTTGTAGAAATATTCAAGAAGCCAACCTGGATTGTTATCGACGTGCAAAGCCTTTCGTTCTCTTCAGCTGTCTACATGACTTGTGCACTCCCGGACATGAGGAGAATGGTGTGATTATAAACACACTTATTGTCGAACCAACTGTGCCAGCGGAAAGACTGCAGAGATACATTTTAATGGTTTACCGAGGTTTACCGAGGTTAACATTCTCGTCCCTCCTGGCCTGTTTAATGTAGTAATTTGTCAGGTGGCTGTGGGCACAGAGAAAGAGAGAGAGAGAGAGAGAGAGAGAGAGAGCTATCGGCCTCTTGGTCATTCTCAACACATTCAATTGGATTAATTGATCACTCTGCGCATTTGGTTCGTGAAAAAAAAAAAGATGTTTCGAAAAATGCTCGATGGTTTTCACGTTGCAAATTTAAAAAAAAATAATTCCAATGCATCTCAGGTAATTTAAACAGCAGTGTTCAGAGCTGAAGAGGCCAATAATTTGTGCGAAAGAATGAAGTATTCCAGATTAAAATTGCCTACTCAATGCTGACAATTTATCCTGAATGCGCTTCACTGTATTAATTATTAGTTTTATGAAATCACTTCATAAGCTAATGTTCTGGGATTCCTGGGATGGCAGGACTTTCATATGAAGAAAGACTGGATAGACTCGGCTTGTACTCGCTGGAATTTAGAAGATTGAGGGGGGATCTTATAGAAACTTACAAAATTCTTAAGGGGTTGGACAGGCTAGATGCAGGAAGATTGTTCCCGATGTTGGGGAAGTCCAGAACAAGGGGTCACAGTTTAAGGATAAGGGGGAAGTCTTTTAGGACCGAGATGAGGAAGTTTTTTTTCACACAGAGAGTGGTGAATCTGTGGAATTCTCTGCCACAGAAGGTAGTTGAGGCCAGTTCATTGGCTATATTTAAGAGGGAGTTAGATGTGGCCCTTGTGGCTAAAGGGATCAGGGGGTATGGAGAGAAGGCAGGTACAGGATACTGAGTTAGATGATCAGCCATGATCATATTGAATGGCGGTGCGTACAGGCTCGAAGGGCCAAATGGCCTACACCTGCACCTATTTTCTATGTTTCTATACCTGTACGTCTGTAACCTGGTATAACAGGTTATTTTGCATAACTGCAGAGGGTGTTGTGACTAAAGGAGAGAGTTCCGATACCAAGTAGTTCTGCAGGGAACAACAGGTCTGTTCTAGACAATAAGAACCGGTGAAGAAATGTGCTGCTAGTGTGATTAGCTGGACCCGTGACTACTCGCGTATAAATATACTGCCGGATAATGGAGTGGGGCCGCCGCGAGGATCTGGCAATTACGTGACCATTCTCGCAGTGACCCTCCCACTCCCACCAGCGTAATAAAGTTGTGTCTTTACTATCAGTGTCTGACGCTGTTTGTTATTTCAAAGCGCGGACGGACTTTAACATTAGAAGCAATCTGCTGGAGGAACTCACCAGGATGGGCAGTAAGGTGGTTATTGTTTTGGGTCAGAACCTGCATCAAGAGTAGGAGTTAAACCCCCTGTCCCCACCCTGGTGGTGCAGCGGTAGAGTTGCCACCTCACAGCCCCAGAGACCCCAGGTTCTATCCTGACTGCGGGTGCTGTCTGTACGGAGTTTGCACGTTCTCCCCGTGACCGCGTGGGTTTTCTCCGGGTGCTCTGGTTTCCTCCCACACTCCAAAGACGTGCAGGTTTGTAGGCTGACGCAAAATGCCGGAGTTACTCAGTGGGACGGGTAGCAACCCTGGAGAGAAAGAATGGGAGACCCTTCCTTCAGTCTCGACCCGAAACGTCACACATTCCTTCTCTCCAGAGATGCTGCCTGTCCCGCTGAGTTACTCCACCACTTTTTGTCTGTCTTCCGTGTAAACCAGCACCTGCGGTTCCTTCCGACAGGTTTGTAAGGTTAGTTAGTTAGCTTCGGTAACATTGTAAGTTGTCCCTGGTGTGCTAGTGCGCGGGGATCGCTGGTCGGCGCGGACTCGATGGGCCGAAAGGCCTGTTTCCGTGCTGGTTCTTTAAAATCTAAAGAAAGAAGGGAAGAAAAGCACGGTTGAAGAAATGGAAGAGAAAGGCAAGATCCAGAAAGGAGCAAGAAGATGGAAAGCATTTAGAACGGAGATGAGGAAAAACTTTTTCAGTCAGAGAGTCGTGAATCTGTGGAACTCTCTGCCTCAGAAGGCAGTGGAGGCCAATTCTCTGAGTGCATTCAAGAGAGAGCTAGATCGAGCTCTCAAAAGATAGCGGAGTCAGGGAGTATGGGGAGAAGGCAGGAACAGGGTAATAATTGAGAATGATCAGCCATGATCACATTGAATGGCGGTGCTGGCTCGAAGGGCCGAATGGCCTCCTCCTGCACCTATTGTCTATTGTCTATTGAGAGGCTGGATTGTTATCATTTGGAAGGTGGTGAATACATTGCATATTTGGCTTTTGTTGTAGTTATTAATATGAATTATTAGACATGTTAAGGTTTATGTCAACTGTGCACTGCATTTAGTGTGTTCAAAGTAATGAAGATAATTATGTTAATATAACAGTTATAGATCAGAATGCCAGATCAAATGTGTTTTAGACTTGCATGAAGAGTTGATTTACTGGATTACTAATGCTTGAAATAGATACTTTAAAGATGTTTAATGCAGTTAGCAGTGAGGAGTTTTATGGATAGGAAGATTAAGAAACTGGGTAAATTTATAGAGTCACAAAGTGTAAAAAAACAGGCTCTTCAGCCCAACATGCCCACACCGGCTAACATGGCCCATCTACACTAGTCCCAACTGCCTGCGCTTGGCCCATATCCCTCTAAACCTGTCCTATCCATGTACCTGTCTAACTGTTTCTTAAAAGTTGCGATAGTCTCTGCCTCAACTACCTCCTCTGGCAGTTCGTTCCATGCACCCACCACCCTTTGTGTGAAACAGTTGTCACTCAGATTCCCATTAAATCTTTTCCCCTTCACCTTGAACCTCAGCTTGGCCTCCACACCTTTATTAGTTTAGTTTAGTATAGTTTAGAGAAACAGCACGGAAACAGGCCCTTCGGCCCACCAGGTCCGCCCCGACCAGCGATCCCCGCACATTAACACTGTCCTAAACCCACTAATTTTTACAATTACCAAGCCAATTAACCTACAAACCTGCACGTCTTTGGAGTGTGGGAGGAAACCGGAGATCTTGGAGAAAACCCACGCAGTTCACGGGGAGAACGTACCAACTCCGTACAGACGGCGCCCATAGTCGGGATTGAACCCGGGTCTCCAGCGCTGCATTCGCTGTAAGGCGGCAACTCTACCACTGCGCCACCGTGACCGCCCAATAACAAGTTAATTGCTAAATCCTGTTACGTGAATGGTTAACTGGTTGAATAAGTTACTATCTGTAGATAGTCGGAGGCAAGAGGAACTGCAGGTGCTGGAATTTTGACCAAAACACAATGTGCTGGAGGAACTCGGTAAAGTCTGGAGGCCTGGATGGGGTAGATGTTGAGAGGATGTTTGCACTAGTGGCAGAGTCTAGGACCAGAGGCCACAGCCTCAGAATTAAAACTAAAACACCAGGGGCAATCCATAGAGGCCAAGTAACCTACGAAACCGCATGTCTTTGGGATGCGGGTGGAAGCGGGAGCACCTGGTTTATGTGAAAAGATCCAGAGAGATTGGTCTGTGAATCTTTGTTTCTTTTAAGACCACGGATTTTTCCCCAAGTCTTTGAAAAACCTAATAATTTCCCAAGTGCTCCTGTGTAGCCAGTGTAGTTATAGACACGACGTGCTGGAGTAACTCAACAATAGACAATAGACAATAGACAATAGGTGCAGGAGGAGGCCATTCGGCCCTTCGAGCCAGCACCGCCATTCAATGTGATCATGGCTGATCATTCTCAATCAGTACCTCGTTCCTGCCTTCTCTCCATACCCCCTGACTCCGCTATCCTTAAGAGCTCTATCCAGCTCTCTCTTGAATGCATTCAGAGAATTGGCCTCCACTGCCTCCTGAGGCAGTGAATTCCACAGATATAATAATAATAATAATAATACATTTTATTTATATAGCGCTTTTCATATACTCAAAGACGCTTTACAGAGATTTTGAGAACATATACAACTCTCTGACTGAAAAAGTTTTTCCTCATCTCAGTTCTAAATGGCCTACCCCTTATTCTTAAATTGTGGCCCCTTGTTCTGGAGTCCCCCAACATTGGGAACATGTTTCCTGCCTCTAACGTGTCCAACCCCTTAATAATCTTATACGTTTCGATAAAATCTCCTCTCATCCTTCTAAATTCCAGTGTATACAAGCCTAGTCGCTCCAGTCTTTCAACATATGACAGTCCCGCCATTCCGGGAATTATCTCTGGAGAAAAAGGATGGGTGATGTTTCGGGTCGGGACCCTTCTTCCAGTCCTGACCTGAAGTTCTGCTTCAGATTCCGAGACAAAACTCTTTTCTTTCTCTCCAGAGAGGCTGCTTGACCCTCTGAGTTACTCCAGCACTTTGTGTCTATCTTCGGTGTAAACCAGCATCTGCAGTTCCCTCCGACACAGAGTTCCGGACACCACAGCCAAGCCATCGTGATCTAGAATTATGTTAAACATTAAATACAATAATCTGTTTCCACGAATATAGACACAAAATGCTGGAGTAACTCAACGGGTCAGGCAGCATCTCTGGAGAGAAGGAATGGGTGACGTTTCGGGTCGAGACCCTTCTTCAGACACGACCCGAAACGTCACCCATCGCTTCTCTCCAGAGGTGCTGCCTCTCCTGCTGAGTTAAACCCCTGTCCCACTTCGGCGATGTTTTAGACGACTACAGGTGACTAGGCCGTCACCACACGGTCGCCGGGGTGTCGCCTGCACGGTCGTGAGTCGTCTCCAAAGAGTCGTGGCGTTTTTCCGGTCGCCGCTGGATTTTGAAATGTTTCGGCGACTGTTGGTTTGACGCCAACGATCGTAGCTTGTCGTCTCCTGACGTGGGCGCTGTCGTAGGTTTTCGCCGGTGCTGACTTCGGTGAATTCCATTGGCGACTACCGACGTCAACCGGCGACAGGTTGACCGGCGACAGGTCAAAACCGGAGGCCAAAATGACGTGAATTGTCTTGAGTTGTCACCGGCACGGTCCTAGCCTGTCGCCGGTAGACATAGGCTGACTTCGGTTATCCTAGGTTGCCTCCTGTGTGGTCGTGGGTCGTCGTAGGTGCGGTCGTAGGTGGACGTCCTACTCGCGACGATTGGGTCGCCGGTTGTCGGTAGCTTGCCGTAGCTTGACGTTAACTAGGTGGTAGGTTGTTGAGGCTTGTCGTAGACATTGTCATAAAGGGGGGTCCAGTCGCCGGTTTTTTGGCGACCTGCTACGACTATTGCGGTCGCCTAAAAAAACGCCTAAGTGGGACATGCCCCTTGCTCCAGCATTTTGTGTCCATCTTCGGTGTGAACCATCATCTGCAGTTCCTTCCGACACAATCTATGCCCTCGATGGGTCTGGTTTGTTCGGGCATCTCGAAGATCGCGCTAAATTGCTTGAGATTTAGCCAGCGCTTCAATATGAAGTGAAACCAGCAGGTAGAAATACCGTGACTGATATCAAAAACGATGGCGGCACCATTGATCATTCGTGTTTATTTATGGAACTGAAGACGTTCGCCTCAGTATAATGTGGATAAATGTGAGGTTATCCACTTTGGTGGCAAGAACAGGAAAGCAGACTATTACCTGAATGGTGGCCGATTAGGAGAAGGGGAGATGCAACGAGACCTGGGTGTCGTGGTACACCAGTCATTGAAAGTAGGCGTGCAGGTGCAGCAGGCAGTGAAGAAAGTGAATGGTATGTTGGCATTCATAGCGAGGGGATTTGAGTATAGGAGCAGGGAGGTTCTGCTGCAGTTGTACAGGGCATTGGTGAGACCACACCTGGAGTATTGCGTACAGTTTTGGTCTCCTAATCTGAGGAAAGACATTCTTGCCATAGAGGGAGTACAGAGAAGGTTCACCAGATTGATTCCTGGGATGGCAGGACATTCATATGAAGAAAGACTGGATAGACTCGGTTTGTACTCGCTGGAATTTAGAAGATTGAGGGGGGATCTTATAGAAACTTACAAAATTCTTAAGGGGTTGGACAGGCTAGATTCGGGAAGATTGTTCCCGTTGTTGGGGAAATCCAGAACAAGGGGTCACAGTTTAAGGATAAGGTGGAAGTCTTTTAGGACCGAGATGAGAACGTTTTTTTTCACACAGAGAGTGGTGAATCTGTGGAATTCTCTGCCACAGAAGGTAGTTGAGGCCAGTTAATTGGCTATATTTAAGAGGGAGTTAGATGTGGCCCTTGTGGCTAAAGGGATCAGGGGGTATGGAGAGAAGGCAGGTACGGGATACTGAGTTGGATGATCAGCCATGATCATATTGAATGGCGGTGCGTACAGGCTCGAAGGGCCGAATGGCCTACTCCTGCACCTATTTTCTATGTTTCTATGACTCTATGTTAAATGTGACTGGTATTTCAAGTCATTTCTGATGTAGAAGCCCTTGGTCAGTCTGCGTTGTAATGGGTCATTCTTTGTCACCACTAATTTAGCAAGGTTTGGAAACCGTGCGGTTAATAAAATTCCTGTTTAATTCGGTTTTCCCGTCCGTTATTAAAGCTGCTCGGCTCTCTGCTCTTGCATCCTCCGCCTCTCTGATTGAACTGTTTCCTGCCGTCTCTCTCGCCTTTTAAATGAAACGATTGCCAAAGATGGTCTTGTGAAAGATGAATGAGATTTGACAGTCACTCAGGGCGAGAAACAGCCGTGCCTGCAAAGCACAATCTCTTCTGATCTGATCTCAATCTTTCCCTCTGATTTTTTCTTCCCCTTTGATGGATGCAAAGTAGCGGCACATCAGGCAAAGACATGATGGCGACTTGAAGTGGGCTGCAGTCACCATTGACTTGACTCGATAAGTGACTGGTGAGAAGCATCACCGAAACACATAGCGGAGTGAGGGGGTATGGGGAGAAGGCAGGAACGGGGTACTGATTGATAGTGATCAGCCATGATCGCATTGAATGGCGGTGCTGGCTCGAAGGGCTGAATGGCCTACTCCTGCACCTATTGTCTATTGTCTATTGTCTATTGCCACAAGAGGGGTAACTCGTAGGGTCAGGCAGCATCCATGGAGGACATGCACGGGAGATGTTTCGAACGGGGACCTTCTTCAGACATCGTGGTGGTGGGTGCTGGAGGGAGGGAGGGAGGGTGGGATGGGGGGGGGGTGTCGATAGGAGATGGGGTAGTCTGAAAAAGGGTCTCATGTACAAAAATCATGAAAGGAATAGATCGGGTAGATGCACAGAATCTCTTGCTCAGAGTAGGGGAATCGAGGACCAGAGGACACAGGTTCAAGGTGAAGGGGAAAAGATTTAATAGGAATCTGAGGGGTAATTTTTTCACACAGAGGGTGGTGGGTGTATGGAACGAGCTGCCAGAGGAGGTAGTTGGATGATCAGCTATGATCACAATGAACGGGGGTGCTGGCTCGAAGGGCCAAATGGCCTCCTCCTGCACCTATTTTCTATGTTTCTATGACCCGAAACATCACCCATTTTCTTCTCTCCGGAGATGCTGCCTGACCCGCTGAGTTACTCCAGCACTCTGTGAAACGTCACCTATCCTTGTTCTCCACAGATGCTGCCTGACCCGCTGAGTTACTCCAGCACTCTGTGAAACGTCACCTATCCATGTTCTCCACAGATGCTGCCTGACCCGCTGAGTTACTCCAGCACTCTGTGCCTGCCTGCCATGGTTTCAAACGCACTTCAGCGTAACAGAAATTTTATTTGACAAGGAATATTTTCCCTTTATTTTTCCCCTGGACCTTTGTCATGGAAATGGAGAACCAGGCGGTCTCCACAGACTGAGGAATAAACACTTGTTTGCCTCTCGAAGCGTGGCGCGTGGAGTGCAGCTACAAGCAAGCACGTGCAGGGGCTTCACTTGGCTCTGATCAAATACAGAATAATCCTCTGATCACAGCGATGTAGAGCGTTTGGTCCCGGGCCAATGCCTTCAGCAATGCAACGCCCTGAGGGAACTGTATCTCCTCTGATATTCTCAGCCCGGCTCCTGTGAATAAGACTGCTTTGTTTTCGGTTTTTTTTTAGTTTAGAGATACAGCGCGGAAACAGGCCCATCGGCCCACCGAGTCCGCTCCGACCAGCGATCCCCGCGCACTAACGCTATCCCACACACACACACACACACAAGGGACAATTTTACATTTACACCAAGCCAATTCAGCTACAGACATGTGCGTCTTTGGAGTATAGACAATAGGTGCAGGAGGAGGCCATTCGGCCCATCGAGCCAGCACCACCATTCAATGTGATCATGGCTGATCATTCTCAATCAGTACCCCGTTCCTGCCTTCTCCCCATACCCCCTGACTCCGCTATCCTTAAGAGCCCTATCTAGCTAGTGTCTAGTGTCGGAGGAAACTGAAGATCTTGGGGAAAACCCACGCGGGTCACGGGGAGAGCGTACAAACTCCGTACAGACAGCGTCCGTAGTCGGGATCGAACCTGGATACATGGCACTGCAAGACAGTAGTTCTGCTGTTGTGCCACCGTGCCAACCTTCAGTTTCAGTTTTAGATTTAGACACAGCATGGAAACAGGCCACCGATTCCGCGCCGAGCAATGATCGTCACTTGTTCCATCCTACCCCCCTGTTGGGAGGGTGGCGGTGTGGCAGAGATAGGAGGGCCACCGTCCCACAGCTCCAATGACGCCAGTTCGATCCTGACCACTGGCACTGTCCTTGAGTAGTTTGCACGTTTTTCTCCACATTTGCACGCTTACTGTAAGCGCTCCGGTTTACTGCCACTTTTTTTTTTTGTTGACGATTAGAGATAACGCGTAGAAACGGGGCCCTTCGGCCCACTGAGTCCGTGCCGTCCGGCGATCCCTGCACAATAACGCTACCCTAAACACTAGGGACAATTTTACATTTATACCCATTTAACCTACAAGCCAATTAACCTGCAAACCTGAACGTCTTTGGAGTGTGGGAGGAAACCGGAGCACCCGGAGGAAACCCAACATGTCACAGCGAGAACGTACAAACTCTGTGCAAACAGCACCCGTAGTCAGCATTGAACCTGGCTCCCTGGCACCGTAAGGCAGCAACTCTACCACTGCGCCTCTGTCGTTGTTGGCCAATTAATTTTAAATACACACATATTACCCGGTTATCTACTGGGTGCAATCAATTGTGTTTCAATTATTGTACAATACCCTCAGTCTGAATTTGTTGCCCTTTCTGCTCAAGAGAACGAACGTGTTAGTATTTGTAAGATAGAAACAGAGTGCTAGAGTAACTCAGATGGTCAGGCAACATATCTGGAGAACATCGATGGGTGACATTTTAGGTCGGAACCCTTCTTCCATCCCTACGTTCGGTCTGAAGAAGGGTTCCCACTTGAAACGTCACCTATCCATGTTCTCCAGTGATGCTGCCTGACCCGCTGAGTTACTCCAGCACTCCGTGAAACGTCACCTATCCATGTTCTCCAGAGATGCTGCCTGACCCGCTGAGTTACTCCAGCATTCTGTGTCTATCTTCGGTATAATCCAGCATCTGAAGTTCCTTCCTACACATGTTAGTTTTGACTAATGCTGCAAATCTTGGTTTGATATCTAATGGAACTTCTGAAAGATGTTGTGTTTGTATTCTACATTGCATGACTTTGGATTGCATCATGAATCCTTGCCGATGTACAACAAACATTGCTGAGATACTGAAATCACAACAAAATAGCTGAGAAGCCAGCTGGTAGAGTTGCTGCCTTGCAGCGCCAGAGACCCGGGTTCGATCCTAACTACGGGTGCTGTCCGTGCGGAGTTTGTACGTTCTCCCCGTGACCCGCGTGGGTTTTCTCCAAGATCTTTGGTTTAGACAATAGACAATAGACAATAGGTGCAGGAGGAGGCCATTCAGCCCTTCGAGCCAGCACCGCCATTCAACGTGATCATGGCTGATCATTCTCAATCAGTACCCCGTTCCTGCCTTCTCCCCATACCCCCTGACTCAACTATCCTTAAGAGCTCTATCTAGCTCTCTCTTGAATGCATTCAGAGAATTGGCCTCCACTGCCTTCTGAGGCAGAGAATTCCACAGATTCACAACTCTCTGACTGAAAACGTGTTTCCTCATCTCCATTCTAAATGGCCTACCCCTTATTCTTAAACTGTGGCCCCTTGTTGTGGACTCCCCCAACATTGGGAACATGTTTCCTGCCTCTAACGTGTCCAACCCCTTAATAATCTTATACGTTTCGATAAGATCCCCTCTCATCCTTCTAAATTCCAGTGTATACAAGCCTAGTCGCTCCAGTCTTTCAACATATGACAGTCCTACCATTCCGGGAATTAACCTAGTAACCTACGCTGCAAGCGCTGTAGGGCAGTAACTCTGCCGCTGCGCCACCATGCCGCCATTTAGTGACGTTTTGGGTCGGGACCCTTCGCGGGACCCTTCTCCCGGGACTGAAAGTTACACCTGTATTCTTTCCCTCTCTCTCTCTCTCTCTCTCTCTCTCTCTTCTCTCTCTCTCTCTCTTCTCTCTCTCTCTCTCTCTCTCTCTCTCTCTCTCTCTCTCTCTCTCTCTCTCTCTCTCTCTCCACCCCCACCCCCCTCCTCCCCCCAGCCTAGGCATCCTACTAGTTCCACTGTTCACACCCCTGTGTCCCTTTGATTTCACCTCTTCCCCCCCCCCCCCCCCCCCCGCCATCAATGGGCCATTGACGAGATTTCAACCCAAAACGTCACCTATTCCTTCAGTCTGAAGAAGGGTCTCGACCCGAAACGTCACCCATTCCTTCTCTCCCGAGATGCTGCCTGACCTGCTGAGTTACTCCAGCATTTTGTGAATAAACCTATTCCTTCCCTCCAGAGATGCTGCCTGACCCGCTGAGTTACTGCAGCATTTAGTGTCTACCTTCGATTTAAACCAGCATCTGCCGGTATTTTTTCCTAAGTATCACATGATATATTTATGGTATTTATTCACAAAATGCTGGAGTAACTCAGCAGGTCAGGCAGCATCTCGGGAGAGAAGGAATGGGCGACGTTTCGGGTCGAGACCCTTCTTCAGATATATTTATGGTTGATGATACATGCAGGGAATGGATTGGAATGCATCACTCTAACTAGAAAATGTATATTGAGTTGGTCCATTTTTGCTGGGTGAGTCAAGAAAAAAATGTTTTGATATCATAAATAAAGCCTGCCATCAAATTATTATTCATGATGGTGTTTGCTCCGTGACTAAAAATTAAATTCATTTAAACGTTGCCCTCACAGGTAGGAAACAAGCTTTCGTTGAGAGACAGATTATCCTTTCGAGCCTGCTTATAATTCACTTAGATCATTGCCGATTTTTATCGCATCGTCTTCGCTCTGCCTGGGTTCTGCACTTTAGTTGAGTTTAGTTCAGAGATACAGCGTTCTGAAACAGGCCCTTCGGCCCACCGAGTCTGTCCCGACCGGCGATCCCCGCACATTAACCCTTCACACCACAAAAAGCTTCCACTGTACCTCGATGCACCTGACAAAAATAAAAGGGTCTCGACCCGAAACGTCACCCATTCCTTCTCTCCTGAGATGCCGCCTGACCTGCTGAGTTACTCCAGCACTCTGTGAACTAAACTAAACAATCTCATTGCGTGAAACTGCACCGTTGGCAGCAAACACTGCAAATGTGCTGTTGTTTCCAATGTTGTTGATGACGTTCAGACTTCTTTTGGGCAGTCTTTGCCTCGTGGACCAAAGTCCTTTTTTAGATTCCAAAACACTATTTGGTCGCCACGGTGGTACAGCGGTAGATTTGCTGTTTACAGCAAATACAGTGCCGGAGATCCAGGTTTGATCCTGACAATGGACAATAGACAATAGGTGCAGGAGGAGGCCATACGGCCCTTCGAGCCAGCACCACCATTCAATGTGATCATGGCTGATCATTCTCAATCAGTACCCCGTTCCTGCCTTCTCCCCGTACCCCCTGACTCCGCTATCCGACTACGGGTGCTGTCTGTACGGAGTTTGTACGTTCTCCCCGTGACCTGCGCGGGTTTTCTCCGGGTGCTCCGGTTTCCTCCCACACTCCAAAGACGTGCAGGTTTGTAGGTTAATTGGCTCGGTGTAAGTGTGAAGTATCCCTAGTGTGTGTCGGGTGGAGTTCGTGCGCCGGGATCGCTGGTCTGTGCGGACTCGGAGGGCCGAAGGGCCTGTTTCCGTGCTGCACCTCTGAACTGAACTGTTTCAGTGGGCGGACGGAGGAGGGGAACAGTCTAGTGAGGAAGCACTGAGACCAAAGTGCACGGTCTCCTAGTCGATGAGCGACAACGTTGGTGTAAATTGATGCTTCCACTCGCTTCGCCCCAAGTGCGGAATCATGCCTAGTAATACCCTGACTGTGCGTTTGATTGGAAGTGAATGAGAAGTCCCCAGTGGTCTAATTTACTCATTGACAGTGGCTGGTGAATATCTAATAAATAAAAGCAGGGAGCGAGAATGGAATTTGACAGTTCCGGGCATCAGCACTGACAGAAGCCATAACAAAGACTACAGTCACACTATATCATACTGCCTGAATGTCCTAAGTTATTAATGCAGGCACATTCAAACCCAATCAGTGCACATGCAAGCACAAGGCAGACCACAATATGCCCGTTCAATCGTTTCACAAGCGGGAAATGTGTTTTGAAATATTATATTATTTGCTGAAATAATATCAGCAAAACATTTCTAATTGGCCTTTTGTCCGGTATGGGCGTAAACACATTGGAGCGTTCAAGCCTTGTTAACGATGACACCAACATGTGTTTAGTCTGTCATCTTGGTGAAGGAAATATTCCTTGGCATTTGGGTAAATCGAAGCCAGCACCAAGGGGGAGGCTGAGTCTGAATCAGTTTATTAAACGGAGAGGAGAAGGAGTGGAAGGGAGAGAATTCTTCGGTTCGGGAGGAGGGGTGGAGGAGAGGAGCGATATCGAGGTTTCAACCTTGCACGGTGAAGAGACAGAATAAAGGATGTCGTGTGCAGGGAATGGAAGGGCCTGGATCATGTGCAGGTAGAGGAGATTAGTTTAACTCCGTGGGCCGCACGGTGGCGCAGCGGTAGAGTTGCTGCCTTACAGCGAATGCAGCGCCGGAGACTCAGGTTCGATCCTGACTACGGGCGCCGTCTGTACGGAGTTTGTACGTTCTCCCCGTGACCTGCGTGGGTTTTCTCCGAGATCTTCGGTTTCCTCCCACACTCCAAAGACGTGCAGGTATGTAGGTTAATTGGCCTGGCAAATGTAAAAATTGTCCCTAGTGAGTGTAGGATAGTGTCAATGTGCGGGGATCACTGGGCGGCGCGGACCCGGTGGGCCAAAGGGCTTGTTTCCACGCTGTATCTCTAAAAAAACAAACAAAAACACTTGGCGTCGTGTTCGGCACGGACATTGTGGGCCGAATGGCCTGGTCCTGTGCTGCACTGTTCTGTGTTCTGTCTTCTAAGTTCCAGAGGGAAGTAGCAAAGCGGTAAACATGACACCCATTTAGAGAATCGCAGCAGAGAAGGCGGCTATTCAGCCCACTGTTATGTTTACAGTTTAGTTTATTGTCACGTGTGCCAATAGACAAACGACAATAGACAATAGGTGCAGGAGTAGGCCATTCGGCCCTTCGAGCCAGCACTGCCATTCAACGTGATCATGGCTGATCATTTTCAATCAGTACCCCGTTCCTACCTTCTCCCCATACCCCCTGACTCCGCTATCCTTAAGAGCTCTATCTAGCTCTCTCTTGAATGCAATCAGAGAATTGGCCTCCACTGCCTTCTGAGGCAGAGAATTCCACAGATTCACAACTCTCTGACTGAAAAAGTTTTTCCTCATCTCAGTTCAAAATGGCCTACCCCTTATTCTTAAACTGTGGTCCCTGGTTCTGGACTCCCCCATGCCGAGGTACAGTGAAAAGCTTTAGTTGTTGCGTGCTAACCAGTCCTCGTGAAAGACATGATTACAATCAAACCGTGTACAGATACAGGGTAAAGGGAATAACGTTTAGTGCGAGATTAAGTCCAGTAAAGTCCGATTAATGATAGTCTGAGGGTCTCCATTGAAGTAGATGGGAGGTCAGGACCGCTCTCTAGTTGGTGATAGGATGGTTGAGTTGTCCAATGACTACTGGGAAGATACTGTCCCTGAATCTGGAGGTGTGCGTTTTCACACTTCTGTACCTCTTGCCCGATGGGAGAGGGGAGAAGAGGGAGTGACCGGGGGTGAGACTGGTCCTTGATTATGCTGCTGGCCTTGCCGAGGCAGCGTGAGGTGGAGATGGAGTCAATGGAAGTGAGGTTGTTTTGCCCGATGGTCTGGGCTGTGTCTACAATTCTCTGCTGTCCAAAAAAGAGCTTCAAGGATCAACAGTAAAGTGTGTTTAAATGCCATATGTTCTGACAACAGGTCAGTGAAATCCACACTTGCATTTATAATAAAATTATAATATGACATTTTTCTTTGCTTCGTGCCTTATCTTGCATCTCAACCCTCAGCTCATCATCCTGCTGGTCACAAACCTCATCAATCAGTTATTGAGTATAGACGTTGGGAGGTTATGCTGCAGTTGTATAAGATGTTGGTGAGGCCGCATTGAGAGTATTGAGTTCAGTTCTGAGCAGCGTGTTACAGGAAAGATGTTGTCAAGTTAGAAAGAGTAAAGAGAAGATTTATGAGGAAGTTGCCAGGACTCGAGGTTGAGTCGGCTGGGACCCTGCTCATTGGGGCGCAGGGGATGAGGGGTGATCTTATAGAGATGTTCAAAATCATGAGAGGAATAGATCGGGTAGAAGCACAGAGTCTCTTGCCCAGAGTAAGGGAATCGAGAATCAGAGGACGTAGGTTTAAGGTGAGGGGTGAAAGATTGAATAGGTACCTGAGGTATCTTTCACACAAAGGGTAGGAAAATAACTGCAGATGCTGGTACAAATCGAAGATTGAGGGGGGATCTTATAGAAACTTACAAAATTCTTAAGGGGTTGGACAGGCTAGATGCAGGAAGATTGTTCCCGATGATGGGGAAGTCCAGAACAAGGGGTCACAGTTTAAGGATAAGGGGGAAGTCTTTTAGGACCGAGATGAGAAAGTTTTTTTCCACACAGAGAGTGGTGAATCTGTGGAATTCTCTGCCACAGAAGGTAGTTGAGGCCAGTTCATTGGCTATATTTAAGAGGGAGTTAAATGTGGCCCTTGTGGCTAAAGGGATCAAGGGGTATGGAGAGAAGGCAGGTACAGGATACGGAGTTGGATGATCAGCCATGATCATATTGAATGGCGGTGCAGGCTCGAAGGGCCGAATGGCCTACTCCTGCACCTATTTTCTATGTTTCTATGTTTCTATGAAGGTATTTATTCACAAAATGCTAGAGTAACTCAGCGGGTCAGGCAGCATCTCAGGAGAGAAGGAATGGGTGACATTTCGGGTCGAGACCCTTCTTCAGACTGATGTCAGGGGGGCGGGACAAAGGAAGGATATAGGTGGAGACAGGAAGATAGAGGGAGAAGTGGGAAGGGGGAGGGGAAGAGAGGTACGGAGGAACTATCTAAAGTTGGAGAAGTCAATGTTCATACCGCTGGGTTGCAAGCTGCCCAAGCGAAATATGAGGTGCTGTTCCTCCAATTTCCGGTGGGCCTCAGTATGGCACTGGAGGAGGCCCATGACAGAAAGGTCAGACTGGGAGTGGGAGGGGGAGTTCAAGTGCTCAGCCTCCGGGAGATCAGGTTGGTTAAGGCGGACTGAGCGAAGGTGTTGAGCAAAGGGTGGTAGGTGCACGGAACGAGCTGCCGGAGGAGGTAGTTGAGGCTGGTACTATTGCAAACTTTAAGAAACGTTTGGACAGGTACATGGATAGGACATGTTTGGAAGGATATGGGCCAAATGCAGGCAGGTGGGACTAGTGTAGATGGGACATGTTGGCCGGCGTGGGCAAGTTGGGCCGATGGGCTGTTTCCACACTGCATGACTCTGACTCTATGACTCAAAAACTAAGACATTGATATTGTAATTGTCTATTAAACCCTTTCATGTCTCATCCTAATGTTGGAATAAAGGGTATCCAAATATGGTTTCAGTCTTTTGATTCTCAGATGAGCTCCTGGAGTCATAGAGTGATACAGTGTGGAAACAGGCCCTTCGGCCCAACTCGCCCACACCGACCAACAATGTCCCAGCTACCCTAATCCCACTTGCCTGCGCTTGGTCCATATCCCTCCAAACCCTGTCCTATCCATGTACCTGTCCAACTGTTTCTGAAACGATGAGATAGTCCCAGCCTCAACTACCTCCTCTGGCAGCTTGTTCCACACACCCAACACCCTCTGTGTGAAAACGTTACCCCTCGGATTCCTATTAAATCTTTTCCTCTTCACCTTGAACCTATGTCCTCCAACATCCTAAACTAAGGTTCTCTCTTCCCCTCCCCCTTTCCCAGTTCTCCCTCTACCTTCCTGTCTCCACCTATATCCTTCCTTTGTCCCGCCCCCCTGACATCAGTCTGAAGAAGGGTCTCGACCCGAAACGTCACCCATTCCTTCTCTCCTGAGATGCTGCCCGACCTGCTGAGTTACTCCAGCATTTTGTGAAATAAATACCCTAATCTGAAGTGATTTAGCAATGTATAGTGAAAGATAGACACAAAATGCTGGAGTAACTCAGCGGGGCAGGCAGCACCACTGGAGAGAAGGAATGGGTGACGCTGGGGTTAGGAGGGAGAGATAGATCAGCCATGATTGAATGGCGGAGTAGAAGTGATGGGCCGAATGGCCTCATTCTGCTCCTATTACTTATGACCTTATGATCTGCAGTTCCTTCCTACATATTAGCCATGTGGAGGTCTGAAGAAGGTTCTCGACCCGAAACGTCACCCATTCCTTCTCTCCAGAGATGCTGCCTGTCCCGCTGAGTTACTCCAGCTTTTTGTGTCTGTCCGTTGTTATGCACATCACTGGACAAACAGTCGGGATTGTGGGCTAATGAATTGGAAAAGTGTGTTCACATCACACCATGATTCCAAGGTTATGAAAGTCATCGATTCTTAACTCTCCCCTCAGCCCCGGGACATTTAACGGTGAGAAAATAAAATGTATTGGCTGCATTTGGGCAAAGGAATAAATTACATCATTTTCTGGATTGGATGCAAATTAATTCAAAAATCTGAGGAGACATTCCTTGGCATCTGTGTGAATAAATAGATGTTGGCACCAAGTGGAAAGCAGACTCTAAATTGATTTAATAGCCAGAGCGGGGAAAAAAGAGTTGAGAGGAGAGAATATTTTGGTTGGCGAGGAGTCTAAAGAAGGGTCCAGACCTGAAACCAGCACCGCCATTCAATGTGATCATGGCTGATCATTCTCAATCAGTACCCCATTCCTGCCTTCTCCCCATACCCCCTGACTCCGCTATCCTTAAGAGCTCTATCTAGCTCACTCTTGAATGCATTCAGAGAATTGGCCTCCACTGCCTTCTGAGGCAGAGAATTCCACAGATTCACAACTCTCTGACTGAAAAAGTTTTTCCTCGTCTCCGTTCTAAATGGCCGACCCCTTATTCTTAAACTGTGGCCCCTGGTTCTGGACTCCCCCAACATTGGGAACATGTTTCCTGCCTCTAACGTGTCCAACCCCTTAATAATCTTATATGTTTCGATAAGATGCCCTCGATAAGGTCTCCCCCGGCCTTTCACTATTCCACCCAACAGAATGAGTCTCAAGAAGCATCTCGACCCAAAACAATAACTATGCATTAGAAACAAGCAACTGCAGATGCTGGTTTACAAGAAAAAAGACACAGAAGTGCTGGAGTATCTCAGCGGGTCAGTCAACATCCATGGAAAACATGTTCTTCAGGGATGCTGCCTGATCCACAGAGTTACTCCAGCAACCTGCATCACCGATCCATGTTTAGATTAGTTTAATTTCGAGATAGAGTGCGGAAGCAGGCCCTTCGGCCCACCGGGTCCGCACCGACCAGCGATCCCCGCACACTGACACTATCCTACACCCACTAGGGACAATTTACATTTACACCAAGCCAATTTACCCACAAACCTGCACGTCTTTGGAGAGTGGGAGGAAACCGAAGATCTCGGAGGAAACCCACGCAGGTCACGGGGAGAACGTACAAACTCCGTACAGACGGCGCCCGTAGTCGGGATCGAACCTGAGTCTCCGCCGCTGTAAGCGCTGTAAGGCGGCAACTCTACCGCTGCGCCACCGAGCCGCCCCATCTTAATCTTTAAATCACATGATCACTGAGTGGGAATCGGGCAGAGTCTAACTGTCAGCTTGTTTAATTAGTGTTTGTCATTATAAGATAATAAATCACATCACAACCTCGTCTGTGTCAGTCTAATTGTCCAAAAAAAATTTAAACTAAATGTTAAGTAGTGACATTTTATTTCTCTAATGGGAAAGATTGTATAATCCAGACCCTTCTCAAGAGGAGGAAGATATAATCATTCATAGTCTAGTGTCTAATATTTAATATTATCTTGTGTTCATTCTCACCGTAATTAGTCGAACAAACAGAAGATTGATTGTACAGTTCCAAAGATGTATGGAAAGGCGGAGTGAACAATTGTGCTGCGAGGTTGTTCATAGAAACATAGACAATAGGTGCAGGAGGAGGCCATTCGGCCCTTCGAGCCAGCACCACCATTCATTGTGATCATGGCTGAGCATCCACAATCAGTAACCCGTGCCTGACTTCTCCCCATATCCCTTGATTCCACTAGCCCCTAGAGCTCTATCTAACTCTCTTTTAAATTCATCCAGTGAATTGGCCTCCACTGCCCTCTGTGGCAGAGAATTCCACAAATTCACAACTCTCTGGGTGAAAAGGTTTGTTCTCATCTCAGTTTTAAATGGCCTCCCCTTTATTCTTGGACTGTGTGGCCCCTGGTTCTGGACTCGCCCAACATTGGGAACATTTTTCCTGCATCTAGCTTGTCCAGTCCTTTTATAATTTTACATGTTTCTATAAGATCCCCTCTCATCCTTCTGAACTCCGGTGAATACAAGCCCAGTCTTTTCAATCTTTTTTCATTTGGCAGTCCCGCCATCCCGGGGACTAACCTCGTGAACCTACGCTGCACTGCCTCAATAGCAAGGACGTCCTCTCTTAAATTAGTTCGAGAGATGAAATGGAAGGTCGTGAGGAAGCGAACTAGACACCAAGTGCACCCTTGAGAATTTTGTTGAACAGCCGATGGAAACTACGGAAAGTGTCCAGGATGGAACTGCAGATGCTGGTTTACACCACGCAGGTCACGGGGAGAACGTACAAACTCCGTACAGACAGCACCCGTAGTTAGGATGCAACACGGGTCTCTGGCGCTGTGAGGCAGCAACTCTACCGCTGCACCACCGTGCCGTCTCTGTGCTTTGGCTAATTTTCTCTCAGGCAACGTGACTGATGCCTTGGACCAGGACCTGACTTCATTGCTGTTTCTGGAAGCTCTCGGTATGGAATTTAAACGCCACATTTACCTTGTTACAACAGTAATACTTTATTAGCTGCTAAAACCCTTGGGATGCCCAAGTCTGCTCTTTCCAAAAAAAAAATTTCTTTCTCCTTTTCGTTCTAATGTTCTAATGTTACTGCCTTTGGCCATCAGAGTCTGATACAAAGCAGGGCTCAAAGGGAGGCATAAAGTGCTGGAGTAACGCAGCGAGTCAGGCAGCATCTCTGGGGGAAAGGAATAGAATCATGGAGTGATAGAGTCTTACAGCGCGGCATCAGGCCCTTCGGCCCCAGTTGCCCACACCGGCCAACATGTCCCATCTACACTAGTCCCACCTGCCTGCGTTTGGCCCATATCCCTCTAAACCTGTCCTATCCATGTACCTGTCTAGATGTTTCTTAAATGTTGCGATAGTCCCTGCCTTCAACTACCTCCTCCGACAGCTCGTTCCATACACCCACCGCTCTTTGTGTGAAAAGGTTACCCCTCAGTTTTTAAATCTTTCCCACCTCACCTTAAACCTATATCCTCTGGTTCTCGATTCCTTCACTTTGGGCAAGAGACTCTGTGCGTCTACCCAATCTATTCCTCTCGTGACTTTGGACACCTCTATAAGATCACTCCTCGTCTCCCTGCACTCCAAAGAATAGAGTCCCAGCCTACTCAACCTCGAGTCCTGGCAACATCCTCATAAATCTTCCCTTTACTCTTCCCAACTTGACAACGTCTTTTGAACCCTTCTTCAGACTTCAAAGACTTCAAAACAGGGCCTGGTTTCCCCCGGGCAGAGGTGTAACTAATGAATGTCAGAAGGAACTGCAGACGCTGGTTTAAACCAAAGATAGACACAGATAGCAGGAGTATCTCAGCGGGCCAGACTGCATCTCTGGAGAGAAGGAATAGGCCACGTTTCGGATCGGAACACTTCCACAGACTGAAAGTAGAAAATGTCACTGATTCACTTTCTCCAGAGATGCTCTCTGATCCACTGAGTTTCTCCAGCTTTTTGAGAAACTAATGTAACACAGGTTTGCAAGAACAATATGGTTCAGAATTGGTATGATTGAGTTTAAAGAGGGCTTCCACGAAGGCCAGATTTATCTTGCTTGTTTTTGCATGCCTTAGAACAGACATTTGGCATTCACATTGCAGCTTGTTGCTATCCATTCATCAGACTGTACTTTAATTCAATACATAACAGCTCTCAGTTATCCAGGGGTGCCAAATACGAGGGGTGGTTGATCAACAAGCCATTACTTCATGCGGAGAGCATTTCTTTAAAGTTAGTGGCAGAGAAAGCAACCAAATGAATGAGATTTTCCAAAGGTCTGGAGCCAAATAATCCATTTGAGGAGAAACCGATTGTGTTATTGTGTTGGGAAGGAACTGCAGATGCATCAAAACATAGAAAATAGGTGCAGGAGTCGGCCATCCAGCTCTTCGAGCCAGCACCGCCATTCAATGTGATCATGGCCGATCATCCAAAATTAGTACCCCGTTCCTGCTTTTTCTCCATAATCCCTTGATTCTGTCGAACCCTAAGAGCTATATCTAACTCTCTCTTGAAAACATCCAATGAATTGGCCTCCACTGCCCTCTGTGGCAGAGAATTCACAACTCTCTGGGTGAAAAAGATTTTCCTCATCTCTGTCCTAAATGGCCTACCCCTTATTCTTAAACTGTGACCCCAGGTTCTGGACTCCCTCAACATCGGGAACATTTTTCCTGCATCTAGCCTGTCCAATCCCTCAAGAATTTTATGTGTTTCTATAAGATCCCCTCTCATCCTTCTAAATTCCAGTCGACACATTCTTTCATCATATGTCAGTCCCGCCATCCCGGGAATTAACCTGGTGAACCTACGCTGCACTCCCTCAATAGCAAGAATGTCCTTCCTCAAATTAGGAGACCAAAACTGCACACAATACTCCAGGTGTGGTCTCACCAGGGCCCTGTACAACTGCAGTAGGACCTCCTTGCTCCTTTACTCAAATCCTCTCGCTATGAATATATTCACAACGTTGTATATTTACAACGACGATAGAAACAAAAATGCTGGAGTAACTCAGTGGGACAGGCAGCATCTCTGGACACAGGTCCAGTCTGAAGAAGGGTCTTGACCTGAAAAGTCACCCATTCCTTCTCTCCCGAGATGCTGCCTGACCCGTTGAGTTACTCCAGCATTTTGTATCTACCTTCGATTTGGACCAGCATCTGCAGTTTTTTTTCCGACGCATAGAACTAGTGTGAATGGGTTATCAGTTTAGTTTAAGTTATTGCCATGTATAGAGTGAAAACCCAAAACTCAAATAAAGTCTTGTTTTTCTTTTTTTATTTTGCAGAATTTATGTGTAATTTATATGTAACTGGTACATAATTTATGTTTTTGTCTCTGCATCTATGTCCCAGTGATAGTGCTGTAAGCAAGATTTCCATTGCACCTGTAACTTGCGCATGACAATGAGCTTGATTTGACTATTCAAGACATGGGCAGCACAGTGGAGCAGCGGTAGAGTTGATGCCTCACAGCGCCAGAGACCCTGGTTCGATCCTGACTACAGATGCTGTCTGCGTTGAGTTGGTACGTTCGCCCCGTGACCTGCGTGGGTTTTCTCCGGCTGCTCCGGTTTACTCCCACACTCCAAAGACGTGCAGTTTCGTAGGTTCATTGGTTCGGTAAAATTGTTAAATTGTCCCTCGTGCGTATAGAATAGTGTTAGTGTGCGGGGATCGCTGGTCGGAGTGAACTCTGTGGGCCGCGCTGTATCTCTAAACTAAATTAAACTAAACAATGTTACATCCTGATTCCCACCACTTCAGTAGAATATCTTCAATGATTTACGTGAAGCAATGATATGTCTCGTAGGGTCCTAACTTGTCCCTCGTGTGTGCAGGGCAGTGTTAATGTGTGGGGATTGCTGGTCAGCGCAGACTCGATGGGCCGAAGGGCCTGTTTCCGCATTGCATCTGTAAACTAAACTGAACTAAACTTATTTAATTACATAAATTTGAATTCCTCAGCCGTAGAGGTGGAATTTGATCTCAAGTCATTGGATACTCTCTTTGGATTCCAGCCTGGTAACCTAACCACTACATTACCACAGTCCTTCTTGTTAAAAATCCATCTGGAATACTTTTTCTGCCCACTCCCTGCACAGATGAGATCATCCATAACTCTGTTGTCCATGACTGAACTCGCACAAAAAGCTCCCTTTCAAATCCATCCGCTGTTCCATCCCAGATCTCCCTCTTTCTTCCAATTCCCTGCCTCCAGCACATCATCGGCGATCACTCAAAGCGAGTATGACTGTCCTCCTCTATGGAGGACGCCTGTGCGTGACTTTGTTTAACGTGGGGAGACTGGTGCACAGACAGCCACCACACGGTCCTTGACAGATCTGGGTCAGGATCCAGTGGCGTGGAGTCCAAGACCACCGGGGTCCCTTTTCTGCCGCAGCCTTCATCCATCCACCTTCCCAGCCGTTGTGACGCTCCACTGACGTCAGCCGTCATCCTCCGCCTGTTCCACCATTGAGGTCTCGGTTGGATCGCTCTTTGTCAGGGACCTCCCCCTCGACCTTACCGCCATGGGTGACCCTAACAGGAGCGTGGCTCCAGGCGGCATCGCTCTCAGGATCTCAGGACCACACGAGCTTCTCCACCGCGACAAGGTGACAATCCACGGAGAGGCTCCAGCACATACCTAGTCGAGATCGTGTTGTTCATCCAGTTCTGGGCCTTTTGATCATTCCCTGACTTAATGACTCCAGGAACCTTTGCCCTGCCTTTAGCTGCCGTGTCCTAAGTTCCGGAGGGCGTAGGTTTAAGGTGAAGGGGAAAAGATTTGAGGAATCTGAGGGTTAATTTTGATGGATGATGATGATGAAACTTTATTGTCACATGTACCTAAGCACCCAGGCACAGTGACAATCTTTGTTTTGCATGCAATCCAGTAAAATTCATTAAGCGCAATTACGGATGTACAAAAGTGCATAGTAGATTTCACCGAGACCGGTACACAGATAGTTGCCACGTTTCTGGCCCCCAACAAAGCTTCAAAGTCCTTAAGAGTATGGTCTTAGCAAAGATACTAGAGAACCAAGATGAACCACTCCGTTGAAATCGCCTGTACTGAAGTGTAGTACGCAATGGAGCGTAACGTCCGCCATTTTAGTAAGCAAAACCCGCAATTCGCTCTGCCTCTCGCAGTGTAATCAGTGTTTTGGGGGAACAGTATGTGTGATGATGTGGGTGGCACGGTGGCGCAGCGGTAGAGTTGCTGCCTTACAGCGAATGCAGCGCCGGAGACTCAGGTTCGATCCTGACTATGGGTGCTGTCTGTACGGAGTTTGTACGTTCTCCCCGTGACCTGCGTGGGTTTTCTCCGAGGTCCTCGGTTTCCTCCCACACTCCAAAGACGTACAGTTATGTAGGTTAATTGACTGGGTAAAAATTGTCTCTAGTGTGTGTAGGATAGTGTCAATGTGCGGGGATCGCTGGGCGGCGCGGACTCAGTGGGCCGAAAGGCCTGTTTCCGCGCTGTATCTCTAAAACTAAATCTAAAAATAAATAAAAATTATTAAATAATATCATAAAAATGCAGAATATATCTCATTTATCAGTTCACAGATTTTTGTTATTTTTCTTTTAAAATGTTTCTGCAAGTTTCTGCCTAATAAATGGCGCCATGACGTACTACGGTTTTTGGGGTTGAGTGGTCCTCTCGTATCTTTGGGTCTCATCTTGGCCTTGAAGGCCCGCTGTCATGGCAACACCGATCCTCTCCTCAGCCCGCCGCCATTTTCAACCTTTGGAGCTGTGAGACACGGTCTCTCCCATCTCCGCCACACTGCCACCCTTCCGACACCTCTTTCTTGCCTCCTTT
>NC_135975.1:3939132-3959132 GCF_053455715.1 Rhinoraja longicauda
CCCAATGAACTGGCCTCAACTACCTTCTGTGGCAGAGAATTCCACAGATTCACCACTCTGTGTGAAAAAAAACGTTCTCATCTCGGTCCTAAAAGACTTCCCCCTTATCCTTAAACTGTGACCCCTTGTTCTGGACTTCCCCAACATTGGGAACAATCTTCCTGCATCTAGCCTGTCCAACCCCTTAAGAATTTTGTAAGTTTCTATAAGATCCCCCCTCAATCTTCTAAATTCCAGCGGGTATAAGCCGAGTCTATCCAGTCTTTCTTCATATGAAAGTCTGCAGATGTTGTGGGCACTCACATTTCGGAGGACCTAACATGGTCCACTAACACTGCTGCGCTGGTCAAGAAGGCACAGCAACGACTGTTCTACCTAAGAACACTGAAAGAGTCTGGTCTACCCCAACAGCTGCTGACGACATTCTACCGCTGCACCATAGAGAGCATCCTAACACATGGCATCCCTGTGTGGTACCTCAGCTGCACAGAGGCAGAGAGGAAAGCTCTTCAGCGGGTAGTCCATAGAGCTCAGAGGACCATCGGAACACAGCTACCAGCCTTGGAGGGCATCTACAACACACGATGCCTCAGAAAAGCCACCAGCATCCACAAAGACTCCTCACACCCCTGCAACAGTCTGTTCGAACTTCTACCATCGGGCAGACGATACAAGGCCTTCTACGCCCACACCTCCAGACTCAGGAACAGCTTCATCCCCAGGGCCATAGCTGCTATGAACCGGTCCTGCTGAGCCGGATGGTCACATCGCACAGTGAACCGGCACAGATCTACTTGCACTTTATTCTGTCTTAAAACTGTTACAATTTGTTTCGTTGTGTTCTTGTTGTTTAAATTAATTAAATTATTGCATCGTATGGGAGGCGCGTTCCCAATCTCGTTGTACCCCTGTACAATGACAATAAAGATATATTGTATTGTGTGTCGGATAGAACTAGTGTTTGGGTGACAGCTGGTCGGCGTGGACTCGATGGGCTGAAGGGCCTGTTTCCATGCTGTATCGTGCAATACAAATGTACAACAGTCGTACACTGAGGGACTGTACAGAATAACAATAAACAATAGTCAATAGGTGCAGGAGGAGGCCATTCGGCCCTTCGAGCCAGCACCACCATTCAATGTGATCATGGCTGATCATTCTCAATCAGTACCCCGTTCCTGCCATCTCCCCATACCCCCTGACTCCGCTATCCTTAAGAGCTCTATCTAGCTCTCTCTTGAATGCATTCAGAGAATTGGCCTCCACTGCCTTCTGAGGCAGAGAATTCCACAGATTCACAACTCTCTGACTGAAAAGGTTTTTCCTCATCTCAGTTCCAAATAGCCTACCCCTTATTCTTAAACTGTGTGTGGCCCCTTGTTCTGGACTCCCCCAACATTGGGAACATGTTTCCTGCCTCTAACATGTCCAACCCCTTAATAATCTTATACGTTTCGATAAGATCTCCTCTCACCTTTTTTTCGATAAGATCTCCTCTCATCCATAACCAGAGATGCTGCCCGACCCACTGAGTCACTCCAGCGTTTTGCGTCAATCTTCGGTGTAAACCTGCACCTGCAGTTCCTTCCTACACACTGGGGCTGTTTATGGCTGTGTTTAGTAACGTGTTCCCAAAGCAGACATCACTAACCAGCCAGACCAAGTGAATTAGGGCCTCGGAGAGGAATTTCAATCACCCGTTCTGCCTGCTCAGACAGCTGAAGACTGTATTACACTGTTGCTGTACAGAATTTAATCGGTTCTGCGGAGAATGGCCTCTCCCCAAGTGAAACCCGATCAGGTCCGATAATCTGACAGCACGCCATTCCCACTCACAACTAGAGAGTAGGCACGAAATGCTAGAGTAACTCACCGGGACAGGCAGCATCCCTGAATCTTTTTAGATTTAGAGATACAGCGCGGAAACAGGCCCTTTCGGCCCACCGAGTCCGCGCCGCCCAGCGACCCCCGCACACTAACACTATCCTACACACACTAGGGACAATTTTTACATTTGCCCAGCCAATTAACCTACATACCTGTACGTCTTTGGAGTGTGGGAGGAAACCCGAAGATCTCGGAGAAAACCCACGCAGGTCACGGGGAGAACGTACAAACTCCGTACAGACGGCGCCCGTAGTCAGGATCGAACCTGAGTCTCCGGCGCTGCATTCGCTGTAAGGCAGCAACTCTACCGCTGCGCCACCGTGCCGTTGAGAAGGGATGGGTGACATTTTCGGTCGAGACCCTTCTTCAGACACCTCACCTATTCCTTCTCTCCTGAGATGCTGCCTGACCCCGTTGAGTTACTCCAGCATCTTGTTCCTGCCTTCGATTTAAACCAGCATCTGCTGTTCTTTCATTCACAACTGGGGAGGTTGACTTCACTGCTCCGTTCACAGCATTCACTCTCATCTCTGGCTGTCTTCATCCACTTTATGAAGTTGCTTTGCTTCGTTTGTTTTGCTCCGAATATTACTCTCCTCAGCCAGGCCACCTGACTCAAAACTCAACGGGAAAACGATGAGAACTCGCCCGGAAGGCTCGTCGGTCGGTCGGCATAACCGGGAGGGAGCCGCTGGAGACGTGGGACGAGAGGAGCAAGGGCCAGTGGGAGGGTGGGCCGGGGCAATGCCTCCAGCTGCAGGCTTGAAGGTCGGCTGCAGGTGGCGACACCGGGACACAAAGATGACGAGGATAGGGGAGGGGAGGGGAGGGGAGGGGAGGGGAGGGGAGGGGAGGGGAGAGGAGAGGAGAGGAGGGGAGAGGAGAGGAGAGGAGAGGAGAGGAGAGGAGAGGAGAGGAGAGGAGAGGAGAGGAGAGGAGAGGAGAGGAGAGGAGAGGAGAGGAGAGGAGAGGAGAGGAGAGGAGAGGAGAGGAGAGGAGAGGAGAGGAGAGGAGAGGAGAGGAGAGGAGAGGAGAGGAGAGGAGAGGAGAGGAGAGGAGAGGAGAGGAGTGGAGAGGAGAGGAGAGGAGAGGAGAGGAGAGGAGAGGAGAGGAGAGGAGAGGAATGTTGCTTTGCGGGAACTGTTCCGGTACATTGACTGGATTTTAGACTTTGGATAACGGCGCCAAAAATGGTGATGCCCGTACATTCAATATATGGGAAAAGAATTTCACTGTGCATTTGCATCTGTGACATATAAAGAACCATTGAACCATTGAATGCTTCAGGTCAAAAATAATTATAATTTAGTTTTAGTTTTTGTTTATTGTCACGGTACTGAGGTACCGTGAGAGGCGTTTTTGTTGTGTGCTGCCCAGCTAGTGTAAAGACTATGCATGATTACAATCAAAACATCCACAGTGTACAAATGCAGGATAAATGGAATAACGCTCAGTGCAAGATAAAGTCCAATAAGGTCCGATCAAAGATAGTCCGAATGTCTCCAATCAGGTAGATGGCAGGTCAGGACTGCTCTCTGGTTGTGGTGGGATGGTTCAGTTGCCTGATAACAGCTGGGGAAAAAAACTGTCCCAGAATCTGGAGGTGTGCATTTTCACACTTCTGTACCTCTTACCTGATGGGAGAGGGGAGAAGAGGTAGTGACCGGGGGTGAGACTGGTCCTTGATTATGCTGCTGGCCTTGCCGAGGCAGCGTGAGGTGTAGATGGAGTCAATGGAAGGGAGGTTGTGGTTTTTGCAATAGTCTGGGCTGCGTCCACAATTCTCTGCAATTTCTTGTGGTCTTGGATTTAGATTTAGAATACAGAATACAGAATACAGCGCGGAAACAGGCCCTTCGGCCCACCGGGTCCGCGCCGCCCAGCGATCCCCGCACATTAACACTATCCTACACACACTAGAGACAATTATTACATTTATCCAGCCAATTAACCTACATACCTGCACGTCTTTGTAGTGCGTGAGGAAACCAAAGATCGCGGAGAAAACCCACACAGGTCACGGGGAGAACGTACAAACTCCATACAGACGGCGCCCGTAGTCAGGATCGAACCTGAGTCTCCGGTGCTGCATTCGCTGTAAGGCAGCAACTCTACCGCTGCGCCACCGTGCCGCCCGATCCCAAACAAACCTAAAGCCACCCACAGTTTACAGAAACAGGCTAAAGGGAACAACGATTAGTAAAAGATAAAGTCCAGCAACGTCCGATTAATAATAGTCCGAGGGTCTTTAATGAGGTAGATGGGAGGTCAGGACCGCTCTCTAGTTGGTGAGAGGACGGTTCAGTAGCCTGATGACAGTCATGACCCAAAACCTTAATTCTCTTTCTCTACCCACGGTCGCTGCCAAACCCTGGAGTATTTACAATATTTCTTCTTTTTATTTCAGCGTGTTCTTGTTTTTATATTCTTTGCACAAAGTTCACAGGATCCCACATACCTCTGCAATCACTTCATTAATCCTACCTGCCATCTACGTTAAATTTGTGCGCATAAATAGTGTACTCACTTTAAAAAAAATGAAATTCGCCTCAAAGGAATTCACAAATCACGACCAAACTATGGAAGATATGGGATAAAGATTTGCTCGTACATAATTTATGTGTAAAAATAAATCTATGCACATGGAGAACTAAACGAGTTGGTCTAAGAGAACAATTGCAAGATGCCTTGAGGTTGGTTTGTGCAATAGACTAGGCAAATTTGTTGTGCTCTTGGATGGAGCTGTTTCCAAACAAACCTGAAGGTCAGAAGGTCATAAGGAGGAGTGTATGAGTAGAATTAGGCCATTCGGCCCATCCAGTCTGCTCTGCCATTCAATCATGGCTGATCTATCTCTCCCTCGTAACCCCATTCTCCTGCCTTCTCCCCATAACCTCTGACACCCGTCCTAACCAAGAATCTCTCTATCTCTGCCTTAAAAATAGCCACTGACTTGGCCTCCACAGCCTTCTGTGGCAATGAATTCCACAGATTCACCACCCTCTGACTAAAGAAAGTTCTCCTCATCTCCATCCTAGAAGAATGTCCTTTAATTCTGAGGCTGTGACCTCTAGTCCTAGACTCTCCCACTGGTGGAAACATCCTCTCCACATCCACTCTGTCCAAGCCTTTCACTATTCTGTATGTTTCAATGAGGTCCTCCTCCCCCCCTCATTCTTCTAAACTCCAGCGAGTACAGGCCCAGTGCCGACAAACGCTCATCGTAGGTTAACCCACTCATTCCTGGGATCATTTTTGTAAACCTCCTCTGGACCCTCTCCAGAGCCAGCACATACTTCCTCAGATATGGCGCCCAAAATGGACAATAGACAATAGACAATAGGTGCAGGAGGAGGCCATTCGGCCCTTCGAGCCAGCACCGCCATTCAATGTGATCATGGCTGATCATTCTCAATCAGTAACCCGTTCCTGCCTTCTCCCCATACCCCCTGACTCCGCTATCCTTAAGAGCTCTATCCAGCTCTCTCTTGAATGCATTCAGAGAATTGGCCTCCACTGCCCTCTGAGGCAGAGAATTCCACAGATTCACAACTCTCTGACTGAAAAAGTTTTTCCTCATCTCAGTTCTAAATGGCCTACCCCTTATTCTTAAACTGTGGGCCCTTGTTCTGGACTCGCCCAACATTGGGAACATGTTTCCTGCCTCTAACGTGTCCAACCCCTTAATAATCTTATACGTTTCGATAAGATCCCCTCTCATCCTTCTAAATTCCAGTGTATACACGCCTAGTCGCTCCAGTTTTTCAACATACGACAGTCCCGCCATTCCGGGAATTAACCTAGTGAACCTACGCTGCACGCCCTCAATAGCAAGAATATCCTTCCTCAAATTTGGAGACCAAAACTGCACCCAGTACTCCAGGTGCGGTCTCACTAGGGCCCTGTACAACTGCAGAAGGACCTCTTTGCCCCTATACTCCAAATGGGGCCTGACCAGCGCCTTGTAGAGCCTCAACATTACATCCCAGTTTTTGTGTACAAGCCCTCTCGAAATAAATACTAGCATTGAAGTTTGCTTTCTTTACAACCGAAGCAACAAGACTTTGTATGTAGCAATATAGATATTCCACAATATCCTTTTTGAACTTTCCTGTGTTACATTTTCTTTGCCAGACCATCCATGCCCTCTGGAACTCTATCACCATCTGCCTCACTGTTAATCATGCTTTCAAGTTTTCCGATCTCTGCAAATTTTGAAGTAATATCTTGTGAATTTCAGCTCAGCCCTTTGATACGAATCACGAAAAGTAATAAACCTGGTATTGTCCCTCGGGAAACACCTTCCGTACAACGTCTTTGGGTCAATAAACAACTCACCTCAACCCTCTGATTCCTGTCTCTGAGTGTATCTTTCAATCTCGCAGCAACAACTTTATTTTTAACCAAGGTTCTTTCTCTATCTCCTCGTCCCATGTACCCACCACCCTCTGTGTGAAATAAGTTGCCCCCCAGATTCCTAGCAATTCTTGCCCCTCTCACCTTACACCTATGTCCAGGGGCCGCACGGTGGCGCAGCGGAAGAGTTGCAGCCTCACAGCGCCAGAGACCTGGGTTCCATCCCGACTACGGGCGCTGTCTGTACGGAGTTTGTACGTTCTCCCTGTGACATGTGTGGGTTTTCCCCAGGTGCTCCGGTTTCCTGCCACACTCCAAAGACGTACAGGTTTGTAGGTTAATTGGCTTGGTATAATTGTAAATTGTCCCTAGTGCGTAGGATAGCGTTAGTGTACAGGGGGATCGCTGGTCGGCATGGACCCGGTGGGCCGAAGGGCCTGTTTCCATGTGGTATCTCTAAACTAAATTAAACTACGCAATGTAATGTCCTGATTCTCACTACTTCAACAGGTTGTCTTCAATGATTCACATGAAGCGATGTGTTAGAGATGTTTCGTGGGGTCCTGTGGACTAATGTTTCTGTAGATCCACGTCTTGATATTTTCCCACCGTTCATCACTGACTCCATGAATCTGAAATCAATGTAACCTTTCTCTCATGTGCTGCTGTTCCATCACCCCTGGCAGTGCGTTCCAGGCACCCACCACTCTCTGTTTAAAAACGCCCACTCATCTCTATTAAACTTCCCCCCTTTCACCTGATAGCAATAAGGCCAAGGAGCTAAGAATTTGAGGGCTATTCAAACCTGCACGAAATCGGCTTGCCGTGATTACTAGTGCCATCCCAGGACCTGGGGTCATGTTGGGCACAGACGTTGAGTGGCCAAAGGGCCTGTTCTTGTGCTATGCTGGTCCATGATCTACTAATAAGGAGCAGACTATATTTTTGCACAGATTCCTGTCACTGTAATGTTAGAGACTGCCAAGGGAATGACTCACTGTGTGTGGCAACGAGGAAAACAGCTTGTGTAGGAAATAGACAATAGACAATAGGTGCAGGAGGAGGCCGTTCGGCCCTTCGAGCCAGCACCACCATTCAATGTGATCATGGCTGATCATTCTCAATCAGTACCCCGTTCCTGCCTTCTCCCCATACCCCCTGACTCCGCTATCCTTAAGAGCTCTATCTAGCTCTCTCTTGAATGCATTCGGAGAATTGGCCTCCACTGCCTTCTGAGGCAGAGAATTCCACAGATTCACAACATTCCATTGGCTTTCTTCACTGCCTGCTGTACCTGCATGCTTCCTTTCAGTGACTGGAAACAATTAGACAGTTACATGGATAGGACAGGTTTGGAGGGATATGGGCCAAATGCAGGCAGGTGGGACTAGTGCAGATGGGACATGTTGGCCAGTGTGGGCAAGTTGGCTTATTTCCACGCCGTATCACTCTGTGACTCTATGATTCTGTCCGTCCTACGAGAACTGCAAAAATGGTTCGGAACAGAGAGTAAAGTTAGCAAGGACAATCGAGCAAGTTACCTCCTCTTTTCCTTCGACCTTGAGGTGACCTGATGGAAGAAGTAAATCTGAATAACATTGTGGACCAGCAGAGATATGAGAAATATTTGAGTAACAGTAAAATTGCAGGAAAGCGCGCAATGCAGGGAAGTCACTCAGCAACTGCTGAAAACTGCTGGCCGCACTTCATTAATGTGAATGGATTTCATTAATTATTACACATCCCGACAGACTACGATAATCACATTCAAATCTCCAGGGGAAGCAAAATTACGAACAGATTTCAACTTCAGTTTCAGTTTACTTTATTCCCACGTGTACAGTCAGCAGAAAGACAATACATGGTTACAATGATTACAATCGAGTCTTTCACAGTGTACAGATACATGAGAAGGGAATGACGTTTAGTGCAAGGTAAAGCCAGCAAAGTCCGATCAAGGATAGTCCGAGGGTCACCAATGAGGTAGATAGTAGCTCAGGACTTCAGGTACACCTTGTGTAGAAAGGAACTGAGTCTGAGTCAGGAACTAGTCTAACATGGGCAGGACCTACACGATGAACAGCAGGTCTCTGGGGAGTGTTGTAGAGCAGAGGGATCTAGTACAGGTACATAGTGGTGTCACTGGTAGATAGGGTGGTCAAAAAGGTGTTTGGCACATTTTGCCTTTATCAGTCAGAGTATTGAGTGTAGAAGATGGGAGTGCAGCGGTTTACTAGGTTAATTCCCGGAATGGCGGGACTGTCGTATGTTGAAAGACTGGAGCGACTAGGCTTGTATACACTGGGTTTAGAAGGATGAGAGGAGATCTTATCGAAACGTATAAGATTATTAAGGGGTTGGACACGCTAGAGGCAGGAAACATGTTCCCAATGTTGGGGGAGTCCAGAACAAGAGGCCACAGTTTAAGAATAAGGGGTAGGCCATTTTGAACTGAGATGAGGAAAAACTTTTTCAGTCAAAGAGTTGTGAATCTGTGGAATTCTCTGCCTCAGAAGGCAGTGGAGGCCGATTCTCTGAATGCATTCAAGAGAGAGCTAGATAGAGCTCTTAAGGATAGCGGAGTCAGGGGGTATGGGGAGAAGGCAGGAAGGGGGTACTGATTGAGAATGATCAGCCTGATCACATTGAATGGTGGTGCTGGCTCGAAGGGCCGAATGGCCTCCTCCTGCACCTATTGTCTATTGTCTATTGTTGGGATAGTCCCAGCCTCAACTACCTCCTCTGGCAGCTCGTTCCATACACCCACCACCCTTTGTGTGAAAACGTTACCCCTCAGATTCCTATTAAATCTTTTCCCCTCTGCCTTAAACCTATGTCCTCTGGTCCTCGAATCCCCTTCTCTGGGTAAGAGACTCTGTGCGTCTATCCGATCTATTCCTCTCATGATTTTATATGCCACCATAAAATTACCCCTCATCCTCCTGCGCTCCAAGGAATAGAGTCCCAACCTACTCAACCTCTCCCTATAGCTCACACCCTCTAATGCTGGCAACATCCTCGTAAATCTTCTCTGAACCCTTTCCAGCTTGACAACATCTTTCCTATAACATGGTGCCCAGAACTGAACGCAATACTCTAAATGCGGCCTCACCAACGTCTTAAGCAACTGCAACATGATCTCCCAACTTCTATACTCAATGCATAGGAAGGAACTGCAGATGCTGGTTTACACCAAAGATAGACACTAAAGTGCTGGAGTAACTCAGCGGCTCAGGCAGCATCTCTGGAGAAATGGAATAGGTGATGTTTCAGGTCGGGTCACTTCTTCAGACTGAGAGTCGGGGGTGAGGCGGAAAGGAAGGTATGAAAAGCTACGGAGGACAAATGAATGAAAGATGTGCAAAAGGTCAAATCAAAGGCAGCAACGATGACCAAGGAAAGGTGGAGCTCATAATGGACCATCATTCATTCATTTGTTCTATGTACCTTCCACCCCCCTCGTTTCCAACCCCCCCCCCCCCCCCCTCCCCACCCCCGAACAAACGCTCAGTCTGAAGAAGGGTCTCGACCCGAAACGTCACCCATTCCTTCTCTCCAGAGATGCTGCCTGACCCGCTGAGTTACTCCAGCAACTTGTCTATCTTTTGTTTAGTTTAGTTTAGAGATACAGCGTGGAAACAGGCCCTTCGGCCCACTGAGCCCGCGCCGACCAGCGATCCCCGCGCACTAACACTATCCTACACACACTAGCGACAATTTACAATTATACCAAGCCAATCAACCTATGTATGTACGGCGATAATCTTGTACATCTTTGGAGTGTGGGAGGAAAGTGGAGCACCCGGAGAAAACCAACGCAGGTCACGAGGAGAAGGTACAAACTCCGTGAAGACAGCACCCGCAGTCAGGATAAAACCTGGGTCTCTGGCGCTGTGAGGCAGCAACTCTACCGCTGCCACTGTAAATGTCTTATCTTCCCCGACACCAAGCTCGTACACCAAATTACCCTCTCTACATCCACCTCTGTTAAAGTATATTTGACATTTAATCGCTCTGTTTCTAAGTTTCAAATGTCTCCTTGCATTATGTGCTGCCTTTGACTTAAACTGTTAGCTAGACTCACTACTTACAACCTGCATGGCCACACAGTGCAATAAGAACCAGCCAGGGCTCACTACTTACAACCTGCATGGCCACACAGTGCAGTAAGAACCAGCCAGGGCTCACTACTTACAACCTGCATGGCCACACAGTGCAGTAAGAACCAGCCAGAGCTCACTACTTACAACCTGCATGGCCACACAGTGCAGTAAGAACCAGCCAGAGCTCACTACTTACAACCTGCATGGCCACACAGTGCAGTAAGAACCAGCCAGGGCTCACTACTTACAACCTGCATGGCCACACAGTGCAGTAAGAACCAGCCAGGGCCAAGTCTAATGAACAGCAGCTGACATCTGTTGGCGCGCCTTCTCAACTTCTGGCTCAGGTTTCCAAGGATTTTGTTCCATTTTTGGTCAATTTCCCAGAGCATTAGTATATTCATATTTGTGGACCGCGTTGAATGAAGTCTTTGTGTGGGTTATTAAGACATTTCTTGCTGGTAATGGCATTAATTATACCTTGATCCATTGAAACATAGAAAATAGGTGCAGGAGTTGGCCATTTGGCCCATCGAGCCAGCACCGCCATTCAACATGATTACGGCTGATCATCCAAAATCAGTACCCCGTTCCTGCTTTCTCCCCATATCCCTTGATTCAGACTGAAGAAGGGTCTCGACCCTAACGTCACCCATTCCTTCTCTCCCGAGATGCTGCCTGACCTGCTGAGTTACTCCAGCATTTTGTGAATAAATACCTTCGATTTGTACCAGCATCTGCAGTTATTTTCTTATCCTACTTTGAGTACAAGTTCCATTACTTATTTGATGCAATTAAACCATTACAAGGACATACAGCCCCTATTTGAAATTAATAAACCAAACTTGAAGGCAGATTATTAAAGTGGTGGACTTTTATGGACTTTGGTGTGGTATCTCAGCTGCACGGAGGCAGAGAGGAAAGCTCTTCAGCGGGTAGTCCATAGAGCTCAGAACACAGCTACCAGCCTTGGAGGGCATCTACAACACACGATGCCTCAGAAAAGCCACCAGCATCCACAAAGACTCTTCACACCCCTGCAACAGTCTGTTCAAACTTCTACCATCGGGCAGACGATACAAGGCCTTCTACGCCCGCACCTCCAGACTCAGGGACAGCTTCATCCCCAGGGCCATAGCTGCCATGAACCGGTCCTGCTGAGCCGGATGGTCACATCGCACAGTGAACCGGCACAGACCTACTTGCACTTTATTCAGTTTTAAAACTGTTCTAATTTGTTTCATTGGGTTGTTTAAATTAATACTGACCAGCTAATTAATTTATTGCATCGTATGGGAGGCACATTCCCAATCTGGTTGTACCCCTGTACAATGACAATAAAGATATATTGTATTGTATTGTACTTAGGAGGAGACGAACACTCCTGTCTCCTGGGATAAGTAAAGTTCTATCGTATCGTATTGTATTGTATCGTATCGTATCCTTCTCCCACCTAAGTCACACCAGCTCTGGTTTTCACCGAGCCCACAGCTAACAATGGCCAGTTTCCTTTATCATCGTCACTTTTTCGCATATCTTTCATTCATTTGTTCTACATCTCTCTGCATCACCGTTTCCATTTCCCCCAACTCTTCGTCTCGAAACGTTACCCATTCCTTCTCTCCAGAGACGCTGCCTGACCCACTGAGTTTACTCCAGCATTTTGTGTCTATCTTTGGTATGAACCAGCTAAAAAACCTTTTCAGTCAGAGAGTTGTGAATCTGTGGAATTCTCTGCCTCAGAAGGCAGTGGGGGCCAATTCTCTGAATGCATTTAAGAGAGAGCTAGATAGAGCTCTTAAGGATAGCGGAGTCAGCGGGTATGGGGAGAAGGCAGGAACGGGGTACTGATTGAGAATGATCAGCCATGATCACATTGAATGGCGGTGCTGGCTCGAAGGGCCGAATGGCCTATTCCCGCACCTATTGTCTATTGTCTATCTGCAGTTCCTTCCTACACATAGAATCTTTAGGAAAGGCGTTGGCGAAGATGCGATGGCCAGTTCCCATGCTGCATCTCTGAACTAAACAAAACATAGTCTCAGCTCACCCATTGCACTGCACAGCAAAATGGAGCAATATAGTAAAGTCCATTTGGCATTTACGAGGCAGTGTTTGTGTTTAGTTTATAGATACAACGCGCAAACAGGCCCTTCAGCCCACCCAGTCCGCACCGACCAGCGATCCCCGCACACTAACACTATCCTGCACACACTAGGGACAATTCACACAAACACCAAGCCAATTAATAATCATAATAATAATATGCCTTTATTGTCATTGTACGGACAGTACAACGAAATTAGAAGTGCTACATCTGAAACAGTGAGACAGTGCAAATCTTTCAAAGACAATCGCACAAACATAGGAACACAACACAATGAGCACCAATATCAATAAAAAAACAATAAAAACTAATAAATAATAAATGAGTTTTACACCTAAGATGCTGAGAATATCTACAAACTTGTCTACAAACCTGTACGTCTTTGGAGTGCGGGAGGAATCCGAAGATCCCGGGGAAAACCCACGCAGGTCACGGGGAGAACATACGGACTCCGTACAGACGGCGCCCGTAGTCGGGATGGAACCCGGGTCTCCGGCGCTGCAAGCGCTGTAAGGCGGCAACTCTACCGCTGCGCCACCGCGCCGAAGTGAGTCAATTGATTTTAAGGCAGAGTGTGATTGAATGGCAGAGTAGACTTGATGGGCCGGATGGCCGAACTCTGCTCCCATTACCGATGACTTTACGACCTTATATGTGGAATTAATGCAATAAATAAAATTAATACTGTTTCCACACATAACAAACTGTTAATTTCTCCAACTGCTCCACCTAAATCAAAAGGTAATAGAGACGCTAGAGTTTGACATTCTACCAAGTCTTTATTCCAGTAATAATTGTAAAGGTCTAGAGGAAATGTCATATTATATGATCCTGGAGTCAATATTTGCTGTTTTATATTGAAAGCTTTAGTCTCTGCTAAATTACAGGGAGGATAAACAGATTCTTCAAACTTTCATTTGCAATATTGAACTGTCAAATTCAAATGCAATTTTATATTTCCCACTGCGATCGTGAAATATTCCAAATATAATATCTGGGCCAAGAGAGGGAATAGTTATTTATATTTTCTCTGAGAAATGCAAGTGACACAATGCTGGAACAAAGGAAGACAGCCTTAGACAATAGACAATAGACAATAGGTGCAGGAGGAGGCCATTCGGCCCTTCGAGCCAACACCGCCATTCAATGCGATCATGGCTGATCATTCTCAATCAGTACCCCGTTCCTGCCTTCTTCCCATACCCCCTGACTCCGCTATCCTTAAGAGCTCTATCTAGCTCTCTCTTGAATGTATTCAGAGAATTGGCCTCCACTGCCTTCTGAGGCAGAGAATTCCATAGATTCACAACTCTCTGACTGAAAAAGTTTTTCCTCATCTCCGTTCTAAATGGCCTACCTCTTATTCTTAAACTGTGGCCCCTTGTTCTGGACTCCCCCAACATTGGGAACATGTTTCCTGCCTCTAACGTGTCCAACCCCTTAATAATCTTATACGTTTCGATAAGAGCCTTTGTGGAAATGTGTTATAAAGCAACATTGAAACTCATCTTTGAACTATCGGAAGACATCTGAGACTTTAGTTTAGCTCAGTTTAGAGATACAGCGCGGAAACAGGAACGTCGGCCCAAACGGGTCAGCACCGACCAGCGATCCCCGCACACTGGCATTGTCCGACACACACTAGGGACAATTTACAATTATACCGAAGCCAATTAACCTACAAACCTGCACGTCTTTGGAGTGTGGGAGGAAACCAGAACATCTGGAGAAAACCCACGCGGGTCACGGGGAGAACGTACAAACTCCGTACAGACAAGCGCCCGTAATCAGGATGGAACCCGGGTCTCTGGCGCTGTGAGGCAGCAACTCGACCGCTGAGCCACCGTGCCGACCTTACGAGGTACCATGAGGAAATATGATGTACTGTTCCCTCTACTTGTGTGTGACTACATTCTGACACTGCTGGCCAACTCTCACGTTGAGAACCTCATATGGAGCAGTGGTAGAGCTACTGCCTTACAGCGCCAGAAACCCGGGTTCAATCCCAATTACGGGTGCTGTCTGTACGGAGTTTGTACGTTCTCCCCGTGACCATCGCGGGTTTTCTCCGAGATCTTTGGTTTCCTCCAACACTCTGAAGACGTACAGGTTTGAAGATTAATTGGCTTGGTGTAAATGTAAATCGTCCCTCGTGTGTGTAGGATAGTGTTAGAGTGCGGGGATCGCTGGTCAGTGCGGACTCGGTGGGCCGAAGGGCCTGTTTCAGTGCTGTGTCGCTAAACTAAACTAAACCACCAGCATTTCCATGTTGAAATGTCAGCTCAGCACCGTGAACCGAATCCAACACAAATTTCTCTCATCAAATCCTTTCAATGGAAGTGATACATTAAAACGAATCCCAAAAAATCTTCCGGTGAATCCACTCGAAATTAGATCCCCACTTGTGTGACTTTAAGTTAGTGGAGATCAGATTCACCTAAACCAAAATATATCCCAAAAGCTTTGAAAGGATTTAGAAAGGTTTTTAAATGAGTTTATAAGCATGAACCTAATCGTCAGAAGTTGAGAGAGTGCTTAAGTTGGGAGATTTAGCTAAAGTTCTGCTTTGTTGGATCAGGATGGAAGTGGGAATAAAATAACAGGGCAGTTGATTTGAAGGACTAATTTTAGAACTCCTGCATTAGTTTATAATTAACAGTCCTCTCTCTTCCAGTATTGAATACTCTCCTTCAAGACATCATCATCAGAAAACACATCAATACTTTGCTTCTTGCTCATTCTCTCAAAGGGAAAGATATATCAGCCATGATTGAATGGCGGAGTAGACTAGATGGGCCGAATGGCACAGATTCCACAGATTCACCACTCTCTGACTAAAGAAACTCCTCCTCCTTTCTAAAGGTATTTGTGATATTGCAATGTGTAGAAAGGAACTGCAGATGCTGGTAATATAAGAAAATAACTGCAGATGCTGGTACAAATCGAAGGTATTTATTCACAAAATGCTGGAGTAACTCAGCAGGTCAGGCAGCATCTCAGGAGAGAAGGAATGGGTGACGTTTTGGGTCGAGACCCTTCTTCAGACTGATGTCAGGCTGGCGGGAAAAAGGAAGGATATAGGTGGAGACAGGAAGATAGAGGGAGATCTGGGAAGGGGGAGGGGAAGAGAGGGACAGAGGAACTGTCTAAAGTTGGAGAAGTCGATGTTCATACCGCTGGGGTCTCAAAGGCCTCTTCCCCTCCAAGGTCCCTGAATGTAATCTCCCCAAGCCCCATACCCATTCACCTGGAACTCTGAACAGAGAACATAGGACAGTACAGAGCAGGACCAGGCCCTTCAGCCCACAATGTTTGTGCCGATTCTTGATGCCAAGACTAAAACAGACCAACAAACACACACACACACACACACACACACACACACACACACACAAACCACCCTCCCTTCCTTTGACTCCATCGGCAAGGCCAGCAGCATAATCGGGGACCAGTCGCACCCCGGCCACTCCCTCTTCTCCCCCTCTCCCATCGGGCAAGAGGTACAGAAGTGTGAAAACGCACACCTCCAGATTCAGGGACAGTTTCTTCCATGCTGTTATCAGGCAACTGAACCATCCTACCAACAACTTGGAGAGTGGCCCTGACCACTCCATCTACCTCATTGAAGGCCCTCGGACTATCTTTGATCTGACTTTATTGGACTTTGGTTTAGTTTAGTTTAGAGATACAGCGCGGAAACAGGCCCTTCGGCCCACCGGGTTAACCCTGACCACCGATCCCCGCACACCAACACTATCCTACACACACGAGGGACAAATCTTACATTTACCAAGTCAATTAACCTACAAATCTGCAGGTCTGTCTTTGGAGTGTGGGAGGAAACCGAAGATCTCGGAGAAAGTACACCCAGGTCACGGGGAGAACGTACAAACTCCGTACAGACAGCACCCGTAGTCGGGATCGAACCCGGGTCTCCGGCGCTGCATTCGCTGTGAGGCGGCAACTCTACCGCTGCGCCACCGTGACCGCACTTATTCCCTTTGTCTGTATCTGTACACTGTGTTCAAGGAACTGCAGCTGCTGCAATCTGCACAGGACACAAAGTGCTGGAGTAACTCAGCGGGTCAGGCAGAGAGGGCATGGATAGGCGACGTTTCGTATCGGGACCCTTCTTATAAACAGTGGCCTTGGGCATTAGTTGGTGTTGATGTGTGTTGCTGTTCATCTCTTGTTACTTCGAGACCCACTGTGAAGGTAGAAATGCTGTTTGCACTTGCTATTCCATAAATTATGACAAAGTCATATTGAGTTTTGAGATTTTCATTTTGACTTTAGACTTTACTTTAGAGATACAGCACAGAAAAAAAGGCCCTTCAGCCCACTGAGTCCTTGCCAACCAGTAACCTACCATTATCCTACACACACACTAGGAACAATTTGCAATTTACAGAAGCCACTTAACCTAGAAACCCTGTACATCTTTGGAGTGTGGGAAGAAACCGGAGCACCCGGGGAAAACCCACGCAGGTCACGGGGAGAACGTACAAACTCCACACAGACAGCACCCGTGGTCAGGATCGAACCCGGGTCTCTGGCGCTGTGAGGCAGCAACTCTACTGCTGCGCCACCGTGCTGCTCTTTACTTGTGCGAGGACTGGCTGGCTCGATAATGTTAGCTCGTGGCAGTGCTGATGAACAAGTTGGACTGCGTTGCAGAGTCCTCTTGGTTAACAATCAATGGGAAGCAACAGCAAAGAGTTCCGAGCGATAAGCAGCTGGATAGCCGGCAAAGCTACTGCTCCAATACTCAATCACAACATAAGATGGCATTAATTCTTCTTCCTAAATCGATATCCCGGCTTCCTTTCCCTTCCCAGACTCACTAGACAGTGTCAGCCATTTGTCATGCGGCACGGTGGCGCAGCGGTAGAGTCCCGGGTTCAATCCCGACCACGGGCTCCGTCTGTACAGAGTTTGTACGTTCTCCCCATGGGTTTTCACCGAGATCTTCCGTTTCCTCCCACACTCCAAAGACGTACAGGTTTGTAGGTTAATTGGCTTGGTGTCAATGTTAAAAGGTTGTCCCCAGTGTGTGTAGGATAGCGTTAAGGTGCACGATCGCTACCCAGAAATGTGTAATCCTGCATTTTCTTCACTTTCGAAGCTTGATTACCAGAGAGGTCCCGGATGATTTATGTGTGTGAAATGCAACGTGACAGTTCAGGCTGAGAACATTTTTTAATGTGAGCAAGGTTTACCAGCACTCCCAGAGTTGGAACTTTCCTTTCTCCTGTTGGAAAATATTCCCGAGGTGATGCGTCTAAAAGTTGTACTTCCAGCTGGGATATTAAAGGCTTAAGACACCATGAAGGTAGGAAAACACATGTGTAGGAAGCAACTGCAGATGCTGGTTTACACCGAAGACAGACAACAAATGCTGGAGTAACTCAGCGGGACAGGCAGCATCTCTGGAATGGGTGACGTTTCGGGCTGAGAAGAAGAAGGGTCTAGATCCGAAACGTCATCCATTCCCTCTCTCCAGAGATGCTGCCTGACCCGCTGAGTTACTCCAGCATTTTGTATCTATCTTCGTAGTGAAACATAAGATGAGCATTTGACGGCACTGGGCCTGTACTCGTTGGGGTTTAGAAAGATGAGGTGGGACCTCATTGAAACATGTTCCCAATGTTGGGGGAGTCCAGAACAAGCGGCCATAGTTTAAGAATAAGGGGTAGGCCATTTAGAACGGAGATGAGGAAAAACTTTTTCAGTCAGAGAGTTGTGAATCTGTGTAATTCTCTGCCTCAGAAGGCAGTGGAGGCCAATTCTCTGAATGCATTCAAGAGAGAGCTAGATAGAGCTCTTAAGGATAGCGGAGTCAGGGGGTATGGGGAGAAGGCAGGAACGGGGTACTGATTGAGAATGATCAGCCATGATCACATTGAATGGCGGTGCTGGCTCGAAGGGCTGAATGGCCCCCTCCTGCACCTATTGTCTATTGTCTATTGTCTATTGAAACTTACCGAATAGTGAGCGGCCTGGATAGAGTGGGTGTGGAGAGGATGGTTCCACTAGTGGGAGAGTCTAGGACCAGAGGCCGCAGCCTCAGAATAAAAGGACGTACCTTTGGAAAGGAGATGAGGAGGAATTTCTTTAGTCAGAGGGTGGTGAATCTGTGGAATTCATTGCCACAGACATCTGTGGAGAACGTCAATTGATATTTTTAAGGAGGAGAATGGCTGATTCTTGATTAGTGCGGGTATCAGGCGTTGTGGGGAAAAGGCAGGAGAATGGAGTTGAGAGGAAAAAGATAGATCAGCCAGGATTGAATGGAGAAGTAGACGTGATGGACCATTGGTCCTCTGTTGCCGGCCTTGCTTTGTTCTGGCCTTTTCCTACCACCAGTCCCCCCCCCCCCCCCCTCATTGTCCTTTGATCCTAATCCTTGATTCATACGGGTGTCAGGGGTTATGGGGAGAAAGCAGGAGAATGGAGTTGGGAGGGACAATAGACAATAGGCAATAGACACTAGGTGCAGGAGGAGGCCATTCGGCCCTTCGAGCCAACACCACCATTCAATGTGATCATGGCTGATCATTCTCAATCAGTACCCCGTTCCTGCCTTCTCCCCATACCCCCTGACTCCGCTATCCTTAAGAGCTCTATCTAGCTCTCTCTTGAATGTATTCAGAGAATTGGCCTCCACTGCCTTCTGAGGCAGAGAATTCCACAGATTCACAACTCTCTGACTGAAAAAGTTTTTCCTCATCTCCGTTCTAAATGGCCTACCCCTTATTCTTAAACTGTGGCCCCTTGTTCTGGACTCCCCCAACATTGGGAACATGTTTCCTGCCTCTAACGTGTCCAACCCCTTAATAATCTTATACGTTTTGATAAGATCTCCTCTCATCCTTCTAAATTCCAGTGTATACAAGCCTAGTCGCTCCAGTCTTTCAACAGTCGCTCCAGTCTTTCAACATAGGGAGACATAGATCAGCCATGATTGAATGGTGGAGTAGACTTGATGCGCCGAATGGCCTAATTCTACTCCTATTCCTTATGATTTTACGCCCTTTCAGTCTGAAGAAACGGACCCATCCTTTTTGCCCAGAGGTGCTGCCTTTGCCCGCTGAGTTACTCCAGCGCTTTGTGTCTATCTTTCTGTCAAACTAAAATGCGGCCATCTTGTGTCTCTCTTTGTGCCCTTTGTGCTGTGACATGCAGCGACTTCATCTCCCAATCTTCCAGCTATGAAGCCTCACGCTGAACAATTGGCAGACGGATCGCATGCCACACCGTGCTGTAACAAGATGATTTGAGGTCATGGGGGACTAACTTCAAAATTAAAATCGTTATGGATGTTAACGGTGAAATATTAAGCTCATTATCCAGTGCTGACATTTAAGAAGGAGGAATGTCAGACTCAGGAAGACAACTTGAAGAGTGTGTGTTAAATCGCTGTACGGAGACACAGAATGATGCAGTCGGGAAACAGGCCCTTCGGCCCATTGAACCTATGCAGAGCTTCAGAGATAGAGCGCAGGAACAGGCCCTTCAGCCCACTGAGTCCGTGCCGACCAGCGATC